>NC_058056.1:28886928-28906928 GCF_020085105.1 Siniperca chuatsi
GTGAGTGTGTGTGTGTGTGTGTGTGTGTGTGTGTGTGAGTGTGTGTGTGTGTGTGACCTCTGACCTCTCGCTGCTCTCTGTGTTTTATATAACAGCGTTTCTGGCTCTGATTAGCCTCCCTGGCTTCAGGTTGTGTAATCCTAATTGTTCCCAGTCGCAGAGACGGCGACTCGCCTGCAGCACCAGATTCACTCTTTCTGCTAAACACTGCAGCACAACTCAGAAAACTTTACATTTAATGTCCGCTATTTTATTTTTTAAACTTCAATACTTAAAGTTGAGAAGAAAAAACAACAACAGAAAACGTCTTATTTTAAGTTTTAGGTCGTAAAAGTATTTTAAAAATGTATTTTATTAGAAGTCTGACTTCCTGTCTGGATGTTCGTTAACTATTCATTTCGTAATAACTTTATTTACAGTATCGAAGCTTTGACCAGAGTCATTTTCACTGCTGATTTGTTCTTAAATAAACGTCACGCAGCGTTATAAAAGGTTGGCGTCCTGCTGGTTGAGAGGTTAACGCACGTAACGTGCAACCGACGTTTATTTACACGTTCCCTCCGTCTTTCTGTGAAACGTCGCAGACGAGTGTTTCTGCTTCAGTCTGATGTAGAAAGTTGAGTCTGGACGGAGAAACAGTCAGGGTGGGATTGTGCAACAGCAATGACTCACTTTTCATACAGTCAGTCAGTATTTTCATCATGTTACATCATCAGCGATGTCATCCTACAAACTAGAAACATCCTCTGAAGTTTGAAAAAAAGGATGAAATCAGGAAGTGAACTGATTTAAACAGCGGGATGTTTTTATTAGTTTTCTACAAAGTGTAAACTTTAGCTTCAGTAACAGAACACGAAGCTCTGCGATTGGCTGTTTGTTAGTGAAATGCACCCTGGGAGTCGTAGTTGACTTCTCTCCTTCAGCAGCAGAGTTTGTGTTCATGTTCTGCCACTGTGTTAGGAAGTAGGCTTACCTCCAGACTGCGTGCTGATTGGCTGCTGGCGGCGGGGGCGTGGTCCTGGTTTGAATGACAGCTCCGCTGATCCTTCAGCTTTACATCTCTCAGACATTCACGGCGACTCCTTCCCGACAGGAAACCTGGCTCCACCCCCTCAGGACGCAAACACACACTCTGCAGGAAAACACACACACACACACACACACACACACACACTATTAACAAATAACTGGTTCAGATTCATTAGAAAACACACACATCTGTCACACAACCTGCTCACAGACGACACAAAACCATCCAGTTCACTGAACAACCAGACAGCAAACTAAACCAATAAAGACGCACCACTGATGCATTCTGGGACATGTTGCAGCAGGCAGCGTCACTGAGGCTGCGCGCCGTCTCTCTCCCTTCTTCACTCATTCCCGACACGAGTCAGGTTTCCCTCCAGATGTAACGCAAACATTTTAACTGAACTTCCAGAAACTCGTGAAGAGAAAACGTGACGCGCCGCTCGTCTCCGCCCTCCGCCGCCGCCGCTGCTGCGAGAACGCGAGCTCATTGGCTGATGGAGGTGAACAGCCGACGGAGCCGATCCTCCAGCCGCTGCCGTTAAAGCGCCGCAGAAGAAGAAGAGGACGCGGAGAGACGACGTCGTTAACGTGATGGAAACATGACGTTTCTGTCGGCTTCATGAGTTCATGTGAGGAAGGCTCCAGCCTCCTCATCGCTCCACACAGCTGATGCTCTCAAATAATTGTGCAATATTTAGTTTTCCTGTTAGTTTTTCCTATTTATGGATATTGATATTATTCATACCTCCATTACTGCTGTGCAACATCTTAATAATCTCAATAAGCTGCACTGAACTCGACAGTACAGGCACCACTGCTTATTACTTATATTATTACAGTGTATTATTATACTGTATTATCATCAGCCGGTAAACCCACTAGGTACTTAATGTATTTTCTGACCTGTTTTATAGTGTTTATAGTGTATTATATTGTTTGCTAGCACTTCCTCCTGCTGTAACAAAGAGTTTCCCTTCAGGATCAATAAAGTCTTTCTGATTCTGATTCCAGCTCTTCGTGACGTCAGCAGTTATTCTCTCCGTCTGCTTCTGGTTTCACCCACAAACAGCTTCCACGCCCCGAGCGTAAAAAACTTGTTTGCATTTTCAAAATTTTCCGCTCAGGTTTTTTAATGTGCAAATAGAAAACGTGCGTAAAAACAGGTGGATGGAAGCAAAACCTGCAGACGTCACCTTTTCATTTCACCGTGTGAATCTGAGGCTGTATATGGAGAATAAATCCAGAAGTAGGGATGGTTCTGATAGCATCCATCCACTTTGGATGCGGTTCCACGTTAGCAAATACCTGGATTCATTAAGATTCGTGGCCAACGGATCCCTGATCGAATCCTTGATTCATAATCTGTTAGATCGTTTCTCTCTGACTCTTCAGACGTCTGCAAAGAAAAGAAACTAATGACGCGAACGAACACGAGCTGTTAACAAGACGAAATACTGTTCTTCTGCCCGTCATGTTGAAGTAAGAACTTGTGTTCTGTTTGATGAGAAGGACGAGTGCTCGACCTCGGCCTGCTGCCGCTGTTACACCAGAATCTGAGACCTGCAGCAGAGCAAAGACCAGCTAACGTTCAGCTAACGTTCAGCTAACGTTCAGCCAACGTTCAGCTAACGTTCAGAGCCTCCTGCCTAATAATCACACAGTTACTGAGTTGATATTTGCCGAATGAGAAATGAATATTATTAGTTGTTTTTACTTTTGCAGCTGTAGCAGAGCCCCCAGTGAGGCAGGACGGGGCTCGTGACGCAGGACGGGGCTCGTGACGCAGGACGGGTTTCGTGACGCAGGACGGGTTTCGTGACGCAGGACGGGTTTCGTGACGCAGGACGGGGCTCGTGACGCAGGACGGGGTTTCGTGACGCAGGACGGGGTTTCGTGACGCAGGACGGGGTTTCGTGACGCAGGACGGGGTTCGTGACGCAGGGCGGGGGCTCGTGGCGCAGGACGGGGCTCGTGTTGCAGGGCGGGGCTCGTGGCGCAGGACGGGGCTCGTGGCGCAGGACGGGGCTCGTGGCGCAGGACGGGGCTCGTGGCGCGGGACGGGGTTTCGTGGCGCAGGGCGGGGTCTCGTGGCGCAGGGGCGGGGCTCGTGGCGCAGGACGGGGTTCGTGGCGCAGGACGGGCGGGCTTCGTGGCGCAGGCGGGGCTCGTGACGCAGGACGGGGCTCGTGACGCAGGACGGGGTTTCGTGACGCAGGACGGGGTTTCGTGACGCAGGACGGGGCTCGTGACGCAGGACGGGGTTTCGTGGCGCAGGGCGGGGCTCGTGGCGCAGGGCGGGGTTCGTGGCGCAGGGCGGGGCTCGTGGCGCAGGGCGGGGCTCGTGGCGCAGGGCGGGGGCTTCGTGGCGCAGGACGGGGTTTCGTGGCGCAGGACGGGGTTTCGTGACGCAGGACGGGGCTTCGTGACGCAGGACGGGGCTTTCGTGAGCGTCACAGAGACTCTGGGCTGAAAGGGTGTCGGGCTTTCAGCGCAGAGTCTTTGTGGTTCAGGTTCAATACTGAAACATTATTATAACTAAACAAAAAAGGACCATGTGACCACGTGTGTGTTTCTGTGTGTGTGTGTGTGTGTCTGTGTGTGTGTGTGTGTTTCTGTGTGTGTGTGTTTCTGTGTGTGTGTGTGTGTGTCTGTGTGTGTGTGTGTGTCTGTGTGTGTGTGTGTGTGTGTGTGTGTCTGTGTGTGTGTGTGTGTGTCTCTGTGTGTGTGTGTGTGTGTGTGTGTGTGTGTGTTTCTGTGTGTGTGTGTGTGTTTTGTGTGTGTGTGTGTGTGTGTGTGTGTGTGTGTGTGTGTGTGTGTGTGTGTGTGTGTGTTTGGACCACAGCAGCACAGGGTCCAGCTGCTTCTATAAAGTGACAGCAGCTGCTGTCAGACTCAGCTCTGCTTACACTGCACACACTGTGTGTGTGTGTGTGTGTGTGTGTGTGTGTGTGTGTGTGTGTGTGTGTGTGTGTGTGTGTGTGTGTCAGTCAATGAGCCAATCAGCTGCTAGAACTCTCTCCTTGTGTCTATATAAGGCAGCAGGTAATCAATATGTCTGGAACGCACACTCGGTGTTCAGCCCATCAGCGGTGTGAATAAGCTGCTCGGCTCTGACTGGTGTGGGAGCGTTGCTACTGGTTACCAGCGAGTAGAGTGAACGTTATTGTCCTCGAGGGCAAAAACATCACAAAGCGTTTGAGACGACGAGGCAGTTTTCACATGAAGAGATCTCAAAACAGAAAAAGACATTTTACGTTGACAACACGGCCTAAAAAAAAAAACTCATCGACGGAATCGATTACGGAAAAACGCAGATTTGCGGCGGCACGTGGCAGTGACCGCCTGCTCGTACAGGCTCTGCAGGGGGTCGCGCTCGCTCTTCCCCGTTACCTTCACAGCTACTGCGTGCGTCCCTGCAAGCCTGCTGTTCAGCTGCACAGGAGATGAAACATGAAGCGGTCGGTCCAGTCTGAACGGATATGTAGTTCTGAAGAGCAAAACATTAGAATTAGCACAATGCTACATGCTACAAGGTCATAGAAAAGGTTTCAGTCGTAGTCGTCTGGACGCTGTTTTCAGAATCAAGACATTTCGGCTCCCATCCGGAAGTCATTCTCAATTGTGAAAAAATGGGATGGGAACTGGAAATTTAAGCTACTCTGTGTTACATAAGCCCCGCCCTCAGGAAGGAGTCTACCTGAGTATCTGTTGATTAGCTAGTTTCACCTGAAACTGACCTAATTGTTTCCATGATGGCCCAGTAATCAGTAATCAGGCCTATTGTTTTCTGGCTGCACCTCCCTCATCACTGTTAAGTACCTGATTAGCATGTGATTGGCTTGACCACGGTGTTAATACACTGTGGTAAACTTTGGGCAGATTGAATCTCAGACCACCATTTCTGTTCAAAGAGGGGTTTTCTTTTTTCACAAAAATGGCTTCCTTTGACTCCTCTTTCAAACCAACTCTTCTCTCTACTGAGACTCTTCACCTCGCTGTCTTCAAATGTGCGGTTTGTAGCTTTCAGATGCAAGCGCACGCGCTCTGTAATCCTGAGTTAGCGTGTCGTCTGTGCTGATAAAGTCTTTTGTGAAGTGGCTGTTTGGTCTCACCTGTGTACCGCTCTTTGCAGTTTTCCTCACTGCACTGAATGGAGAAATGGTGGTCTGAGATTCAATCTGCCCAAAGTCTATCAGAGTGTATTATCACCGTGGTCAAGCCAATCACATGCTAATCAGGTACTGAACAGTGATGAGGGAGGTGCAGCCAGAAAACAATAGGCCTGATTACTGATTACTGGGCCATCATGGAAACTATTAGGTCAGTTTCAGGTGAAACTAGCTAATCAACAGATACTCAGGTAGACTCCTCCCTGAGGGCGGGGCTTATGTAACACAGAGTAGCTTAAATTTCTAGTTCCCGTCCCATTTCTTCACAATTGAGAATGACTTCCGGATGGGAGCCGAAACGTCTTGATTCTGAAAACAGCGTCCAGACGACTACGACTGAAACCTTTTCTACGATGGACCGCTCCTGGACGAATGAGGGACGACACCATCTTATGCTACAAGGTCCATATTCTACCTGTTTGATATATATCTCATGATATAGTTTAGCATTTCCTGACAAATCAAAGACCGTCATCACACAGATTCATCGTGTAAATCCCTAATATTGCCATAAATCAGTCCTGCTCGTTGATTCGCAGCTTTGCCTAAATGTCCCGATGCTGCGAACTTCTTCTGCAGAGATTCCCGTCACCGAGCAGGTTCCAGTCTGGCCGGACACCTTCGTTGCTCATTTCCTGTCGTGCTTCTACAGTCGGCGCTCTGATGAAGGCAGCGCACGCTGTTATCAGGATAAAATTATCCGATTGGCTACCAGACTCCAAGATGGCCCCCGCGCCTTCCCGCTCAGACTACAGGCTTTACGCCGGGATGATGTCACACATTTTCACGATTAGCATTAGCAACATTTTCTAGACTCTGGGAAAGATTAAAAACCCTCCCCACAAAGAGCAATAACAGCTTGTCTGCAGTTGGACAGTTTTACAGACGTGTCTTTTAAAATGGAGGTTTATGTGGAAAATGATTTCTGGGCCGCGGAGGATTCAGTACGGCTGAGTGGCGATGCTGCATCAGCTGTGATTGGTTAGCTCCACCCATCTGGCTCCAGCTGGATATTAAACAAACTCTACAGTCAGACCCCCCCGCGACCTCTGTGTGTTCCTGGTTCCTTTACAGCCTCAACGCTGTGACCTCTGACCTCCCACTGACTCACACTCTCTATCGTCCAATCACGTTTAGGATTAATATGGCTAATAAATGTCTAACGTAAAGTCTGTGTTACAAACCGGAGGTGTGACTTATAAAGACGTGCTGTTCACCAGGCAGAGAGGCTCTAATGAAAAAGACACTATGCAGGTGCATTATGGGAAATGTAGGATCCAGTGTTTTAGACTACAAATCAGGATATTTCCACCGCTGCTGCTCAGATTTGGACTGTTCTGGTTTCAGTCTCTCACAACAACAACAACAACAACTACTTTATGGAAGAAACCAGCTGTTAGAGTCACGTGACCACGTCTGCAGCCCCGTGTGGCCTGTGATTGGAAAGAGTGAAACAGCAGAGGCGGCCTCAGTTCCTCTGTAAAACAGCCAGATGACAACACCCTCCGCTGCCTCAACCACAAGGCATCCTGGGAAAACACCAACACGCTCTGTGTGTGTGTGTGTGTGTGTGTGTGTGTGTGTGTGTGTGTGTGTGTGTGTGTGTGTGTGTTGCACAAACATCGTCTGAGAGAAAAACACACAGGAGGTTTTATAACCGAGCAAACTGGTTTTCTCAGTTTGACCTGGACACACAAGGTACCAATCAGCCCGTCAGACAGCTGTTTGCAACCATATTCACATTATAGCAGAACAACTGAGCTCTCCAGTTATTTGCAAATATTTAGCATTAGTTTCTAACAATTTGCAGGTTTTATAACTTACGTTCTGAGTACCGGATGAAGGTACTTCTTCAAAGCCCTGCAGGCGACAATATGAATGTTGTTAACAGCAGTTAGATGAATACAGAGAGTGTCTTTGTAACCTTGTGACTGAATCTGAAGGCTGACATTTGGCCCAACAAAAGTGTTGTTTGGTCTCAATATGATGATTATTTGTTACCTTAGTAGACTAGTCCAGGTTGAAGCAGGAGTAAAGAAGCAGCCATTACTGTATAGGCATCACGCACAGTAACACTGTGTACACGAATGAAAGGATTTTACTTTTTAACCACAAGAAATGAGTCCAGGACGTCCTGCAGAGCCTGTTACATGTTCAAAATATGGTCGCTGAAATACTGTTATAATAAAGTTTATATTAAGTGAAACTGTTCAGACAACAAACTGAGACACAAATCTCTGCTCCATGAAATTCTCATGTTTATACTTGGAGCGGCGTGCCGACCACAGACCGACCAGGACTCGCCCGCGGACATTCAGCCGACTCTCTAGTTTGCTAAGTTATTGCTGTTGTTGTGATGTTAGCTGTAGCAGCAGGAGAGTTGTGAGCGTCGCTGTCTGGAGCTGCTGTGCTGGCTCTGGGAAACCGTCCCGTCCTCTCTGGCTGTTAGCTTCGCAGCAGCAGCTGTAGCGACAGTTTGCTAACTCGCGACCTAGCTAACTTTAGTTACATTACTTGCTGTGTCGTTGTTCGCTCTGTATCATCATATTTGTCCTGGTATTGGACTTCTCCAGAATCGCGTACCCCACCTTTAATGCCCGCGCATTAAAGGTGGAATCTGTGTTATAGCTTTTTTTAAATTCTCAATTCCGTGATTCTGTTTCACAGAAACTATAGGGCCCGACCTTAATGCTGCCATCAGTCTATCGCTACCGGCACCCGTTAAAACATACTTGCCACCGGGCCTAACAAATTAAACCCTGTACTTGGCAATAAACCTGATTCTGATTCTCCATCACGTTCACAGCTGACAGAAGCTGCGTTCATGTTAGTTGTTCACAGAGTGTGTGTCAACATTGATGTCAGACGAGCGACAGACTTAACTTCCACATTCACACAGACGCCCTTCATCTGTGATCAACACAAACATCTCCGCTTCTCTGTGAAAGCGACGGAGGCTTCAGAGAGACGACGCATGAATCAGCAGCAGTGGCGTTCAAAGGTCGGCGTTCGCAACTCACCACAAACAGCAGCACAGGAGAAGCACGCAAACGTTTCTGTGATAATGTGAATAATTACATAACTTCAGCCTGCAGAGACTCACCTGCTCTGAGAAACACCTCCAAGAAAAGAAACAGCACCGACATACCTGACATGTCTGAACAGGACTGCTGCAACACACACACACACACACACACCTCTATTAGGGTTGGGCCGATGTAAAAATGTTTAAACCGGTTTGATATTAAGCCCAATACCAGAGCAATAATACCATATATGACTCAGCCGCTCCCGAGTGTCACATAATGAGAGCCCGTGAGTTTTGAGTTTTCCACAACGCGTTCCTGCAAACGTTTCACAGTAAAAGCCTCGTTAAGAAATGAAGGGTTTCTGTCCACTGACACGCTACAGGGATTTTATTTGAAATGATACAGACAGTGTTGAGTTTGTATTAACAGCGTAATGCAGCTACTTTAACAGGGCGAACGGGAGCCGATCAAAACGAGGCTTCGTGCTTACGTTACCGACTGTACTGACAAACTACAGCCGGCAAGCTACCTCGCTAACATAGCAAACAGATATGATAAGCATGAGTGACTGTCGTCGGGTACGGGGTTATATGAGAGTTATATTGAAAAGGGAAAATGATGGGGTCACTGTTTATTAACTTTCCAGCAATGTATTTCACAAACTAATCAGCAACTTAGCTCCGCGCCACCGCCTGCTCAGCAGTGATGCGTACTCTGCTACACGTGCTGCAGACAGTGCAAGAGTATTGTGGCGACAGCCCGCATTTCCCATCATGCCTAGTGCTGGACTGAGCAGTTTAAGTTTGAGGTTTTATGCAAATGTTAGTTTTTGTTAGTGTTCGTGATGTGTCTGTTCAGAACACGGCGGTTTGCGTTTTAATTTTTGTGCTGGTTTATAGTTTTAACGGTTAGCGAGGTGGCTGTTACGTTTCGTTAGCCCTACTGAGTTTTTGAGTTCTTGTCCCGTGTTGAAAGTCGTTAAAGGTTTGACATCACTGAGAACTGCTTCTTGTCTTTTTTTAAATCGGCCGTAACGTCTCCTAATGACAAATGCCAGTTCAGTCAGTTCGCATAAAAATCAAACCGGTTTATGCTCGTACGCCGGACTGGACCGGCAAGACCGGAAACCGACCTAACCCTAATTTTCCAGCCTTGTTTTCCAGATGTACGTTTTCTATGTTTCTTTGTCTCTCTGTTTTTTGAGAAAATATTGAAGTAAAATGTCGTCTTTATGTTTGTTTGGGTATTAACTCTCTGTACCGAGTCAGTGAGCCTGACAGGTTTGACTGAACCGATTCAGATATGTATTTAATCGTGGCGCACGTATGAGGAACCGTTCGAACATTAAGGAGTCACTTCCTGTGTGGGTAAAAGCACCTTCAAATCCTAAACTGTTTCCGAGCTCGCTGCTGTTCTGAAACTCTACTTTCAGTGAGGAAACTTAAAAATAAAATGAGGAAATAAACTGAAGCAGTGAAATAAACAGTAGCCGGTCGTCCGATATTCTGACTGCAGACAAACTGATAATAAACGATTAGTGTGCAGCTGATAAGACTCCAGTCAGCTGATCGACAGACAAACACCGACACACAAACAAAAGGCAACACTTTGCTGTTGCAGGTAATAATTTCATAGGAAGTTTCCTGGAAAATAACTTTGTAATCGAACACAAACTACAGGGAAAAGTTACTGTCATTAGAGATGAATCTGCGGATTCAGAGTCTGAGCCGACGCCTTCACACGTCGAGATATAAAACACAACAGCTGACAGCAGAGGAAGTTCTGCCTGAAAAACTACATCAGTCATTAAGCGATTATCGAAACGGCTGCAAGAAAAATAATCTAATAGACTATTATAATGTTAATTATAATATTTAATAAAATAGAATTTAATAGATTTCCGTTGAAATTCCTGCTGAATTTAAAACAAACAAAATATTAATTCATTATATATTTATTATTGGACATTTTGAGCTTCATATACAGACGGGGGACAAATTACAGTAAAAACCTGAGTAACAGAGAAACAGCAGCGCTCCCCGAGCCGTTTGGTGACGACGGAAACGATGTGAATAAAATGCTGCGGCCTTTACGGTCACCTGACCTCGGCCCGGCGTCGCACCTGTGGAAGGTCTCAGGTGTCAGACAGCGCTCTGCAGCAGCGTCTCCATCAGACCAGATGATTTAATATAAACCTTCAGATCTGCGTGGGGACGTCTGTCTCTGCTGCCGTCTGTCCTTCAGCTGGTGTCTCTACCTGCTGCACTCAGGTGTGTCTGACCTCAGAGACGAGCTGCTTAATAAAGGCTGGATATATAACTGAGGGAGCAGCTAGCGGAGGAGGCGCTCGTCCTCCAGCAGAGCTCCTCAGACTCCAGCAGCCCTGAAGCTGCTCTGGAGGCTCGTGGCGGCCGGACTCCACGCCGACACACTTCCTGCTGCTGTCACCTGTCACCTGTCTGCTGTCAGCTGGCGCCCGTCTGTAAGTTGAATTGTATATTTGAACATGGAAAAACTTGACATTTGTGCACGTTCAGCTGGTCTGCTGTGACCGACTCATTTTCACTTTGAATTACAATTAATTTATTATCAAAGTTATTTTCAGTAACCGGTTTACGAAAGGAGGCGCCTTACGTCTGTCTCCACGGTAACTCCCGTTACCACAGGAAGACGCTTTCTACGTGAGCTTTAATTTCCCTAGGACGAGTCTCAACTCGCTGGACGAGAAACAGATCCTGATCGTTAACTCCCCATAACGATCCCGCACTCTTCTCTTCACGGAGAGCAAGACCGCCGCTGAGCCCCTCTCTCACCGACGCCGGCCGCCGTTTTCCTTTGCTGCCCGAAAGCAACAGTTTCGCCGGTGGACCCGGCTTCGTCGGCGTCCGAGCCCGAGAGAAACTCCGGCAGACAAATCCAAACAAACTGACGCATCCATCAGTCGCCAACCGAGAGCGATTCCAAGCAGGAGGCTTGTGTCTGGGAAGAGATGGATTTTATTTTTAACTGTTATTTCATCGGACTTTCATTGTTGTGAATCGTGCTTTGCTTTCTGGAAAGTGACGGGCCGCTGCGTTGAATTGCTGCGCGTTTCTTTATGTGAAGCACGTTCCATTTTGTATCGGTACCACGCCGCTGTGCTAGCTTTAGCCACTGAGGCAGCTAATAACGGTGCTTTATCAGGCTGAGGTCCAGTAACACGGCCGCTGGATGCAAGTCTGCTGCCGGGTTCCTGCGTGATAAAGGGACGCCTTGTCACGGCATTTGGGATTCCTTTGCGCCTTCCTCTCTCCACTAACTCGCACCTTTACACGCTTACACACCTCAAACAGCACAGGTAACGTGCAGCTTGGCTGGCTGAACATTTTGAGGACAAATAGAGCTCGTCCTCCCGTTTTAGCTCCGTCCTTTTGTTTGAGTTTCGCGGGTCTGCCCGCCATTTGGCTTTGACGACCACCCACGTGGCCGCCACCTTCCTTGCACCCCCCTCTCTATTGTACCACACACACACACACACACACACACACACACACCTTACATGCTTGCTGATTGTTGCATGCTTAATGTTTAGACTAGACGATAGCGGCTGTTGATCGAACGTATTGATTGTGAATCGGTGCTAAGGTTAAATAAGCGCTATCTTGCAGAGAGCCTGTGGTTACTGTGTGTACGTGTTGTGACGGCAGCTGGTTGAGACGGTCAGCTCCACTGTTCCGCCTTTTAATGGAAGATACCTTAAATATCAGCATTTGTAGGTGGACAGCCGCCTCTGAGACTGTTTTTCACATTTGGTCCCTGATCCCAGGCTGGTGTCCCGTAATTATTCATCAATAATTTTATTAATATTCATAAATATCTGCAATATTTCTGCTAATAACCAAAACCTGCCCTACCTGAATCCCAACACCTGACTGTGTTGAGATGTTCGGTGGACGTTTGTGGTTCAGAGAACAGTCGGACTAACGCGTCGCTCCTCTTATCAAATCATCACTTTTATATGAGAGCTTCAACAAGGCGGCACCAAACTCCGAATCTGCTGAACTGCGAATTATATATTTCTCAATTTTAACAGAAACGGATAAGAAGCGTTTGGGTTTGTGAATATAAACACATGCAGACAACAACAAGCTTCCTTTTCTCGACTTTAATTTGGTTTCTTTCATTGCATTTTAACAACGTGGTGCATTTGAGCTTTTGACCTTCACTTTGAATGAATAAGAAGTGTTTAACAGGAAGCTGCTGTATTTCATGCATATGTGGACGAATCTTTCAGGTAAAAAAAAAGCTTAAAAACATCTACAGAGACAGAAGTGAAACGTCTAGATTTACAGTTGTATTTTGAATGTTGAGCAAACGGCGTGCGGCGTGCTCAGAGTCTGGACGGGCTGATAGCTGGCTGTTAATCACAGGACGGAGCTCAAAGTGCAGCTTCAGAGTCTTTACAGGAACAGCTGCTGATCACCTAAGATCAATAAAACCCCTCATCTTCACAACAGGAAGTGATCAGAAAATACAGGCAGCAGGAACATAAAGTATCGTGAACACGCACTGCGGTTCGCAGTCAGGATGGCGTTACATAAAGCACATATACAACTGGAGTCAGCTGATTAATCAATTAGCTGATCCATTTCCCAGATAAAAGCAGATTCGTCCTCTGGTTCCAGCTTCTCCGAGCGCTGAGAGGGAGGCAGCCTCACAGAAAATCTTAAAGATTAATGAATCTGCGATTAAATTCTTGATTAAACGATTAATTAAAAGCACAAAATGTCAAAACATCGTGAGAAAGAGTTTGAGGCGACGCCCACAGAGATTCACTTCCTGAGACGGAAAGCAGACAATTTTTCATCTTAACGATTAATCGATTACCAGAGAAGCTGCTGATTACATTTCTGCCAATTACCGATTAATTGACTAATCAGTCCAGCTGGAATCTGGTCACTGCAGCTTAAAAACCACAAAGTAAATCTGCCGTTACAGAACCGTCTGACATGTTCAGGAAGCAAAGAAACCTGCACACTGTCTTCCTGCGAACAGGGGGGGTGAAGACCCGGGCTCCTGATCCTCCGCCTCACTGTCAGGTCCTGAATGTGAACCAGAACCAGAACCAGGACGCTAACGTGCAGGTAAACGTGGACCCAGACTCCGGGACCACTGGTGCTCTTACTGAGCTAAATAACATCATGGCAGACTGGTGAACGTGACAGCGTGAAAAAGGCAGAACTACACAGCAGTGTGTTGGACGCGTGAGCCGAAACTAATATAATGATAATCGATTGATCGCGTATTAGTTTTAAAAAGCCACAACACTCTCTGCTGCCAGCTGCTCTGATGTCAGTGTGTGCTGCTCGTCTCTGTTGGGACTTTGGGAGTGTTTACATGTTCAGCAGGTCAGAAGCAGAGCTTTCAGGTGACTAGTCCCCCCACAGCGTTAACCAGCTCTACTCACCTGCAGCTGACCTGCAGGTCAGAGCAGGAAAACAAACCGCAGACATCTTTAAACCGTCCAGGGCCACAGAGCCACAGCTGCTGAGTCTGCAGTCTGAGGCTAACAGCTCAGCTAGCGTTAGCTCCCTGCAGCTCCAGACAGCTGCTGTGAACTTCAGTGTGAGGCCTCTGCAGCAGCTCCGCTGTCTGACAGCTGCTGCAGGTTAGCATTTAGCAGGGAAAGCGACTCCGTACGAAGCCACAGTCTGTTAAACTGCCCGAAGACACGGTCCAACACACTGTTAACAAGCAAACAAGCAGTCTGCACACAGAGCCGACTTCCCGAGACAAGTCGCCAAACTTTGCTAGCCGCAGCGCTAACTAGCATGCTACTAGCCGCGGCCGTCTGAAGCCGTGATACACCTGGCTAACTGACTAGCCTCTGTGGCTAACTAACACAGAGCTGCGAGGAAGGAAAACAGCGCGTCGATATTTCAACAGAACAAAACTAATTTTGCGATAAATCTGAACGTGTTTCTCTCTGTTTATTTTCACATAACGTCAGACAGCAGTTAGCATCAGAAGCTAACAGACAGACAGGGAAGAGGCCGAGGGTCAAACTAACCTGAAGGAGGAAACCTCTCTGTCCGCTGGAGTAAAAACCGCTGGCAGCGGCCAAAACCACTAAAGTCCTCTTTCCCCGGTTTGTCCAGTTAATCCTAAACACTCCAGCCGTCGGTTCCTTCAGTTAGCTGCTCATAAAATGTTGTTTTAAAATGTTAAATCGCTGTTTAAACGGAGCACCGACGGTCCTGAACCTGTCTGTTCCTCTGGGCAATATAACAACTACTGTCCGAGCACAGCGACGTCCAGCTGGAGCAGCTGCGTCATGACGTAGGAAGTCTGCCAAAGATCGTCTACGTCCAACACGATGAAATATTAAATCAACATTTAGAACATTAAATCTGCCTTTATTTATTTATTTTTCTATTTTATTGTCCTCGTCCTTATTTCCCTCCACTGGATTTGATTGTACCTTCCATTTACGCAGTTTGACACTTCGGTTATGATGAAATGGAAATTTGTTTATATCAATAAAGTATTTGGAAAAAGAAAGTGGAGCAAGATGCACTGCGCAAATAGGTAAATAAACGTGACTGTAACGTGAAAGCTTTGTGTTTTATTGTAAATCTCAGACTCTTAATGGGTAAATTCCATAAACACAAAGCAAAGTTTTCAAATTCTTCCTCTAAAAAACATCTTTTCTGATCGAGCTGAACCTGTAGATTTCTTAAGATTAACCCCAAACTGAAAATGCGTACATTGTATTGTATTAGGAAGTTTTATTTGTTTTTTATACGTATTGTTTATTTATTTTTTCCTTTTATTGTTACTTATTAGTTTTATGTTTATTTTTTTTTATAATTAATGATTATCGGCACTATGTATGTCAGAATCAGAAACACTTTATTGATCCTCGAGGGGAAACTCTCTGTTACAGCTGCTCGCCTTTACGTCACACAGGAAGAGAAGCACTGAGCAAAAAATATAAAACACTATAATACAGGTCAGATAGATTAAGTACCAAGTGGGTATAAGTATAAAATTAATATAAGTGTAAAGTACCAAGTGGATTTACCGGTTGATGATGAGTATGTACGGTATAATAATACAGTAATAATATAAGTAATAAGTAATAGAGCAATAATGAGTCCTGTCAAGTTAAGTGCAGCTTATTAAGGTGATTATGAGGCGGAGGATATTATTGCACAGCAGTAATAGAAGTATGAATAAATATCAATAAATTAAACTGAAAACAGAGAATGTTGCACAATATTTCAAGTATTGCAGAGATGTTAATGATCCAGTGTCCAGTTTAGTGACTCTGGGTCATCCAGACTGACTCTTCGAGGGAGGAGTTAGAGACCTGCAGGACTGTATTCAGGTTTGTGACATGATGAATGTCTGACGGTGTTGTTGGTTCACAGCAGCAGAGACAGAGAGAGACGTCCTGTCCACTAATAATCCGTCTGTGAGCAACAGTAAAAACCTGCTGCAGGTTTCCATCATGCAGAAAACATCTGGCAGAACCAGGAGAACCAGGGGCCAGGGGTCAAAGGTCACAGTCAGGACTGCCAGGGTCCAATCAGAGCAGGTTTATTGATCAGAGTGATCTGTCTGTCTGAGACGCTGCTGCTCAGATTTGAACAAAACTGACTCTGTTCTTTTTCTAACAAAGAATTATCCTCCTGTCCTGTCTGTCAGGAATTATTCTCCCGACAGACAGGAGCAGGAACCTTCACACCTGTAGCAGGAGCTGCTCCAGTGTCGCCCCCTGGTGGCTGCGAGCACTTCAACACTTGAGATGAGCTGCAGGAGAAATGTGACTCTGCAAATGTAAAAGACTGGGAGCTCCACCTGTGTCCCACCTCGGCTGGTGTTGGGGAGTACTCCTGTGTGGGAAAAGTTGTATAAAGGCTAGAGGCTACTAGCGTAACACACCTGCATCTCAACTGTCAGCTGCCCAGTTGCATTGTGGGTAATGTAGGTTTTAACAGGGAAGAAGAATGTGTGGAATCAAACAGCCGATATCTCTGGTTCTGCTGCATCAGTTGTGTCCGACAGTGTCACAGGAGAGCGGAGGACTCGTGTAACAGAACCAGGATCAACGACATTACAAGTGTTCTTTGCTGCGTTATTCATGCTAAAATAACAAAACAATTTAAAGTGGATCTTATAGTCCTGCAGGTCTGTGAGGAGCTCGTTTGTTTAGAGTAAGAAAGACGCCGATGTCTGTGGAATAAAATACTGGAACTCTGTTGGTTAGTTTACACCGGATCCCACACGGGGAGGATCCACCGCTGCAGCACTGACGGGACCGGCAGAGGTCAGAGGTCAGGTTTGGTCCTGTCCTGCTGTTCAGATACAAACAGACACAAACTCCAGCAAGATTAACCCTTTATTTATACGAGTCAAACAGAAGAAAACTAGTACAAGAGGATCTACTGTGGATCCACTGAGAACCGTCTGTGGATGTATAAAAGAACAAGAATCATCTACAGATCTATTCAAGATATACGTTGGATTAACTGAAGATCTACTGTGGATCCACTGACGATCATCTGCGGTCATTTACTGATGATGTGATCTATGGTGATCACCTGTAAATCTACAGGATCTATGGAAGATCTCCCACAGATCTACGGAGAATCTACTGTGGATCCACCAACACTGTTCCGTAGATCTATTCTAGATATAATGAGGATCTCCGGTAGATCTACAAGGGATCTCCTGTGGATTAACTGAGAGACTACAGTGGATCCACTAATGATCCCCAGAAGATCCCTGGTGGATCTCCAGGAGATCGTTGGTGGTTGATCTCTTATGGTGGATTAACTGATGATCTCCTGTAGATCTACAGATGACCCCCCCCCCCCGCATCTCCAGTGAATCCCCAGTAGATCTGTGGTGGATCCGGTGATCTGCCTCAGTGGGACAGAGTCTCCATGTGGACCTTGGACAGCTTGAGGTCGTTGTGGATGTTGAGTCTGTTGATGGATCTCAGGTTGGTGATCCGGTGTTGGAACGACAGCAAGTGAGTGCTGTTGACGGCCACCTTAAACTCCGTGTTGGTGCACAGGATCTTCATCTGCAACAACAAAACCACAAACTGTCGTCACCTGGCCGACTGGCCCTTTAACTACACCTGTGTACAGTGGTGCATTCAGGGACCCTCCGACACCTGAGCGTCATCGTTAGAAGATAAAAAGCAAACAAGGACTTTGGTCGTACCTTACATTCAGAAGGTCGCAAATTATTATTAATTAATACCTAAAATATGAGTATTCTTAGTGGTATAAGTTAAATATTTGACCTCGAATGGCTGCCCCTGGACGAAGGGGAAGTTCTGGCCGTCTCTCTCCTCTTTCCCCCACTTCTTGCCGATGCAGGAGTTCCTGACGATCACCTTCCTGCCGCTCTCATTGAAGCGAGGGTTGAAGTGGAAGGCCACGTCACTGTCTGTGCACAGATCCACTGTGATCCTGCAAAACCATCGCTGATCATGAACTGAGTTATAATAAGTTAAAATGTCTTGTCTGGCTCTGCTTTCAGCAGTTTCAGTAAGACAAACTGACTAAATCCCGCCTGAGTGTAAAACATGAGATCACCAACACGCAGATCACTGGATCAATGCAACACGTCTGCAAGTCTGCAGGTGAGCAACATGAGCTGCAGAGCTGATAATAATAACACGTCATTCCAAATATATGAGGACAAAAGGAAATACAATTTATTTTCTTTTGATTTCTGTCCAAATGTTTTGAGTGTTGCTGAAGTGTGGTTTGATGTTTTGTGATGAGGAACAGTCATCAGAGTCCAGGCGACATTATCTTTGTTTACTGTGAGACAGCTTATTTTATTTTCTCTCGACTCATTTCAAATACTGACGTCTGCTGAAACAGTTCACTCCAACACTCCATCATCCATCCATCATCCATCATCCAACATCCAACATCCATCCATCCATCATCCATCATCCATCAATCATCCATCCATCATCCATCCAACATCCATCATCCAACATCCAACATCCATCCATCCATCATCCATCATCCATCCATCATCCATCCATCATCCATCCATCATCTATCCATCATCCAACACTCCATCATCCATCCATCATCCATCCATCATCCATCATCCATCCATCATCCATCCATCATCCATCCATCATCCATCCATCATCCATCATCCATCATCCATCCATCATCCATCATCCATCCATCATCCATCCATCATCCATCATCCATCCATCATCCATCCATCATCCATCCATCATCCATCCATCATCCATCATCCATCATCCATCCATCATCCATCCATCATCCATCCATCATCCATCATCCATCCATCATCCATCCATCATCCATCCATCATCCATCATCCATCATCCATCCATCATCCATCCATCATCCATCATCCATCCATCATCCATCCATCATCCATCCATCATCATCCATCCATCCATCATCCATCCAACATCCAACACTCCATCATCTATCCATCATCCAACACTCCATCATCCATCCATCATCCATCATCCATCCATCATCCATCCATCATCCATCATCCATCATCCATCCATCATCCAACACTCCATCATCCATCCATCCATCCATCCATCATCCATCCATCATCCAACACTCCATCATCCATCCATCATCCATCCATCATCCATCCATCATCTATCCATCATCCAACACTCCATCATCCATCCATCATCTATCCATCATCCAACACTCCATCATCCATCCATCATCCATCCATCATCCGTCATCCATCCGTCATCCATCCATCAGTCAATCATCCATCATCCATCCATCATCCATCCATCCATCATCCATCCGTCATCTATCCATCATCCAACACTCCATCATCCATCCATCATCCATCCATCATCCATCATCCATCCATCATCCATCCATCATCCATCCATCATCCATCATCCATCATCCATCCATCATCCATCATCCATCATCCATCCATCATCCATCCATCATCCATCCATCATCCATCATCCATCCATCATCCATCCATCCATCATCCATCATCCATCATCCATCATCCATCCATCCATCATCCATCATCATCCATCCATCATCCATCCATCATCCATCATCCATCCATCATCCATCCATCATCCATCCATCATCCATCATCCATCATCCATCCATCATCCATCCATCATCCATCCATCATCCATCATCCATCCATCATCCATCCATCCATCCATCCATCCATCATCCATCCATCCATCATCCATCCATCATCCATCCATCATCCATCCATCCATCCATCATCCATCCATCATCCATCCATCATCCATCATCCATCATCCATCCATCCATCATCCATCCATCATCCATCATCCATCCATCATCCATCATCCATCCATCATCCATCCATCATCCATCCATCATCCATCATCCATCCATCATCCATCCATCATCCATCCATCATCCATCATCCATCCATCATCCATCCATCATCCAACACTCCATCATCCATCCATCCATCCATCATCCATCCATCCATCATCCAACACCATCATCATCCATCCATCCATCCATCATCCATCATCCATCCATCCATCATCATCCAACACTCCATCATCCATCCATCCATCCATCCATCATCCATCCATCATCCAACACTCCATCATCCATCCATCATCCATCCATCCATCATCCAACACTCCATCATCCATCCATCCATCCATCATCCATCATCCATCATCCATCCATCATCCAACACTCCATCATCCATCCATCATCCATCCATCCAT
>NC_058056.1:28919428-28936928 GCF_020085105.1 Siniperca chuatsi
GTATAGTGCAGTATAGTATAATATAATATAAAATATTAAGTATGCAATGTACAATAATCTGGACAGTAAGAGGGAGAGAAGTGGGTGAAATATTTAGATATTTCTAATTATCTATAATATATTTATGTTGCTAGTTTCCCCATTCGTCTTTTGTTTGTTTTTTGTTTTGTTTAATGTGATAATATATTACTTCACCACAGACAGAAAACAAAAGCTCAAATAACAGATGTTACAGATGCAGCAGCAAACTGTGATTATGGATAATAAATGATGCTGGAAACAACATAAACTGAAATCAAACACTTTCCTGTTTGTGCAACAGTTGAAGTGAGGAGCTGAAGACACGTTCAAATAAAGTGGGACAGAGAGTCATTTAGTCTGTTACTTTAAACTGTGTTAATATGTGCATTGTATTTTACTTTAAGTTTAATCTAATTTTATTTTATGTTACGACGTGTTTTTGTGTTCGTGTTTAAGCTGCTTTTTGAAAGGACTCTTGGTGTGTTTGAACTCTGCAGACGTTTGAAGCTGAACCGACCTCGGAGCCTGAACGGTATCTGAGCCGCACGCAGACGGGGATAATCCCAGCTGAGCTGCTGACCTCGACACAAAACCGGGGGGGGGGGGGGGGGTCCTATAGACTGCACTGTGTGTGTGTTGGTGAAATTTAGGTTAAAGGGTTGTTGTCGTTCTGTTCCACTCTGCTTCACACGAACAGCCGACACAGAAACACAAACTATCAGCACTTCGAACACACTGAACTCTTTACTAACTGTTCTTCAGTGAGTCAGAAAGAAGTCAGCTGACCTCTGCAGCCGCTGCTCGCCTCTGCTGCAGGCTACAAAACCGACAACCTGATGGGACCTTCGCTCGGGGCAGCAGACGAAGGCGACTGTTTGTTTGGACCGCAGGGTGGAAACAGGTTCGGTGACATCATCACGTGATGCTGCAGGATCACAGCGAGCTGTTCGCACACGCTCAGTGAGAGTCCGACTCACTGAAGCAGAAACATGCCGACAGACAGAGATCAGCTGCAGATAACTTCTGTCTTTCTGCCAGGACAAAGAGCAGCTGAGCGGAGAGATAACGCTGTCATCATCCTGACAGAGGACAAGTGAAGGCGGAGGATCTGTTCAGGTCTGAGGTCGAGATCATCTGTCGCTGAATACCAGAGCACAAAGACCTGAACCAGATCTTATCGACTCATCGGGTCTGAAATCTGCAGCCTCCCTCTCATCTCAGTGATTCTCAGGAATGTTTAGTTTTTACAGTCAGATCTGAATCATGTGTCCTAAATCCAACAAACTTCCACTGTGAGTTATCTCATTTCTTCAGAGTTTAAAGTCCTTCAGATATTGAGAAATATAAATCATTATAAACTGAGTCGCTTTGTGTTTCTGTTCGTCAGTTAAGAAGCAAAGGTGGACATATGGTGATGTGTGTCAGAGCCTGAAACACGAATGTTTACTGTAAACGAGACTCTGCAGCTGACAGTCTGTTGGAGGTGGATCAGTTCGGATCTCTGAGCTCACAGAGCAGCAGTCAGCAATAAAAACCACAGGCTGGTCCTGGATCAGCTGATGGAGGACTGAATGAGTCACTGAGTGAAGCTGAACTCAGTGATGATCTGCTGTTTGTAAACGCTGTCAGCTCGCATTAAAGCAACATTTTGGTTTATTTTACAGCCATGCTTTTATTTTGGTAGTTGTGCCCATGCTTCCTGTCAGTTCAGATGACATTTTACTTTTCAGATTTATTACAGAAACAATCAGACAGGTAGTTTTACTTTGGTGAAAGTTCAGGGAAAATGGCGGTTAAATATTGAAAAACACTGACTTGCAGCACGAGGACGAGTTTAGCTGAGAAACCAGAAAATTCAAGCAAGCAAAGTTTATTTATATAGCAGCTTTCACAGACAGTCACAAAGTTCTTCACAGTCAAAGAAATACAATCTTATACAATCAAATAGAATGAAATGAATAAAACAAAGATAAAAACACCAGACAAGATATACAAGGAGAACAGACATAAGACGCAAGTTAAAACATAAAATAGCACATGCTACCTAAATGCCTGTCACGACAGATGGAGTCCAAAGACCTCAGGCTTATTGGGAGACTTAGGAGCTCCCCGAGTCTTAAAACGTGTCAGAGGTACACTTAGAGGACCCTGGTGAAAGAAACACGATTGGGTCAGCGTCCTAATGTGAGCATCGAAACTCAGTGATTGGTCAGAAATAACACCACGGTTACGCAGACTAGACGGAGGAAATGAGCCTGATCGTCGAGTGAAGGTTATCAGGACTTCAGTTTTATCTGTATTTAACTGCAGAAAATGATTTGCATCCAGTTCCTAATTGTATTTAAACACGTGTTCAGCGCAGAAAGCTTATGAGGCTCATCGAGTTTAAGTGGAAAATACAAGTGGATGTCATCAGCGTACAGATGAGAGGAGATGTTGCTAAAACTGCTGATCATCTGTCCTAGTGGCAGCATGTACAAGTCCCATCAGCGAGATAGGAGAACCACTCCAGTGCAGACCCAGAGATGCCCACCAGGTGATTTAGCCTGTGGATCAGAATGTGTTGGTCAGCAGTATCGAATGCTGCACTAAGGTCCAATAAAACCAAAACTGAACAATCTCCAGCATCTGCAGCCATTAAAATATCATTTGAGACCTTAAGGAGGGCCGTTTCTTTGGAGTACAGTTCACAGAAACCAGAAGTCTGCAGTTCCAATATTTAAACAAGTTGCTTTTCAACAACCTTTTGTTGGGGTTTATCAAGCCGGGGACCAGGAAAGCAGGAGTGGGACCCAAATGCAGATGCACAGGCAGAGCTGGTGCAGTTAAAATCATTTGATAACACAAAACGAAACTACAAAAGGCTTACAGGTTGGTCAGGCAGGCACAGGTCAAAACCAGAAAAGCAGTCCATGGAAAGCAAACAAATCCAAAGGGGACAGGTAGGTAATCCAAAACCGAAAAGAACAGGCAAGGTCCAAGAAAACAAAGTAAAGTCACAGGGAATAAACAGGAACAGCGGCGGGGACACTTGACATGCAGACAAAGACGAACTGACAAAGAAACAAAGGAAGCACACAAAATTTAGACACTTAGGTGAGGGGAGACAACAAGACACAGGTGAAACTAATCAGGGCGGGGCAGATAATCAAAACTGGAGGGAAAAAACACAAAAGCAGGTAGTACAAAACTCAAGAGGAGAGGTAAGAACTACAAAATAAAACAGGAAATGACTGAACTCAAGACCCAACACCATGACACCTTTTCTAAACGGAGTTCAGAAATAGGCGTGTAGTTCTCTGGCAGGGAGGGGTCCAGGTTTGGTTTCTTCAACGAAGGTAAACTATAGCCTGCATGAAATAACCGGGAACACACCCTAACAAAAGAGAGCGGTTTATAATGTTGACCACGCGGGGGCCGATGAAGTTAAAAACCTTTAAAAACATCTAGAGGGCTCGAGGAGGGCTTCATTTGTCCTAACAAGGCTGCAACGTCATCTCAGGACACAGGAATTTACAGAGTTGGTAAAACGCTGTTCCTGTGTCCTTCCTGTCCTCCATTACAAGTTTTTATCACATTAAGAGATATTTTCAGCTCGTCTTTCATCTCCGCTCATGTCCTGGTGCATTCTGGGTAATCAGACAGCAGGATCTTCCCACCGTAAATCAGCTCATGAACGTTTTTTCATTAAATGACTTTATTAAATCACCAGCAGCCCGACAGCTGAGGTCACTGTGTGTGTGTGTGTGTGTGTGTGTGTGTGTGTGTGTGTGTGTGTGTGTGTGTGTGTGTGTGTGTGTGTGTGTGTGTGTGTGTGTGTGTGTGTGTGTGTGTGTGTGTGTGTGTGTGTGTGAACGAGTTTAGCAGATGTTACAGTAGAAACCTCAGACTGTAAACGAGTCCAGCCGTCTTCCTGACAGAGACAAAGATCTCTGACTGGACTTCCATCAGCTGCACTTTGACAGGACGTCCTGATCGCATTTTTTGGTCCCAGTCCCGATCAAGTCCTTTAGTATTGATTATCTGCTGATACTGAGTCTGATCTGATATTTACCTAAATGTTGATTAAATATGTCTCTGACACATTGAAATAAAAGCTGATACTAAATCTGACTAAATCTTTTTCAGGAGCCACTTAATCCAAATACTGAAGGTCCTGATTCAAAACTGTTGAGCTGATCAGCTTAAATTATTGATCAGATCTACAGGGTGTGTATGTTGTTAACTTGCCTCATAATTTGTAATTTAGCGTATGTTTTGGTATAAATGAAAAACACTAACAAGTCTGGAGTCTCCGCTGGTTACCTTTGGACAGAGCCAGGCTAGCTGTTTCCAGTCTTTATGCTAAGCTAACCAACTGCTAGCTGTAGCTTCTTATTTAGCGTACAGACATGAGAGTGGTATCAATCTGAACACCTGACTGTCAGAGAGAAAGAGAAGAAGAAGAAGAGTTCACTACATGTTGAAGTGTTCCTCTAACGCCGGCCCCCCAGCAGCAGCTCTGGGCTGTGGGGGGATTTCGGTGTAGTGGTCAGTCTCGGTCCTGCAGGATCACACGGAGAGAAAATCTTTCTGACGGTCACAAAGACCATGAAATGACTCTTTGTTTGATCCGTTCAGGAGAAGAAGTCTCTGGTGCTCCTGAACGCACAACTTTCACTGGACTGGATGAGATTGATCAGTTCGCTCAGCAGGTAAACGTTAGCTCACCAGCTGCGCACCTGCACAAACACACTCGTGTAATATTTCACCACTTTTATACAGAAAAGCTCACTGAACCGAAAAATTGATTTTCAAAAGGCCAAAATGATGATTAGTGTCTTTGTTAAGTGTGTGTGTGTGTGTGTGTGTGTGTGTGACTGTGTGTGTGTGTGTGTGTGTGTGTGTGTGTGTGTGTGTGTGTGTGTGTTCAGGATAACAATGAGTTTCCTCTCTGAGTGCATCTGTGCCTGCAGTGACAATTAAATGTGTGTGAGACCCCAGTGTTTAATACAGCAGGCAGGATTAACACACACACACACACACACACACACACTCTCCGACCACAAACCGTTTAATTAAACCTGTTTTCACCTGGGGGGGGGCTCAATTATAATTCAGTTTTTACTCACCCAGAGGGTCCAGTTTGATCCGAGAACGATGTTTCACATTCAGCTTCATTATCACCTGCAGACAGACAGATTTATTTTACCGTTTTATTTTCAGACTGAGGTTAACATCAGGAAAACATGTTAACAGGTTAACTAAGGTTAACATCAGGAAAACATTGGACAGAGCCAGGCTAGATATGATTTTAACCTGATAAACGTGTGGCTCCAGCGTCCTCGCTGAGATCCGAGCGAGAGCCGACGGGCTGGGGTTTACATGTGGAACATGAAATGTACACTCTGCTGCAGAGTATAGACAGTCCCGAGTACAACGCAGCCTGCTGATGGACATAAATAAAGACACCGTCAGCGAATCAGAATGCAATAAATCTACTACTGACTGTGTGAAGCTGCGCATGTTAATTATACGTGCTACACAGAGAAGAGATGGCGTGTTTCTCTCCACCAGAACTCATTACAGCTCCGATGCTGTGATTCACACACACACACACGCACACGCGCACGCGCGCGCACGCACACACACACACACACACACACACACACACAGCGGTGTATGACTGTGTTAGCAGCCTGCAGCAGTACAGTCTGTGTGTCGGTGTTGATGTGAGTTATGTTGTGATCCTGGATGTTAGTGATGACATCACTGTGACCTCTGAGATTACTGCCCTGAGGTGTGTGTGTGTGTGTGTGTGTGTGTGTGTGTGTGTGTGTGTGTGTGAGATCATCATGCAGTACATTAAGGTAAATGTATATATGGGGAATTGTGTATCGGGGCTACAGAAAGACTTGAAGCCTGGATTAACTTGCTGGGCCCCGAGTCATAAATTAGCTCCTGCCCTCCCCGTTCCTCCCCGTTCCTCCCCCTCTAAACAGTTTCACCTGATATAATGAAGGTCTGATACAGGGTCTCTGTTAAAGACAGCCTCAGGGTACTGCAGGAGCCGCCTCAAGACCCTCATGTCAGCTGACATTGTGCTTTAGTTAAACCGGGGCCCGATTGACCCTCTAATGACCCCCGCTGCTTCTCCCTTTCTTTGTGCATTGTGTTTGTGCTAGTTAGGAATTAGCAATTAATTAAGTCAGTAAGTCATCTGACTCTTTAACGAAAAGGTGTGTCTCTGCAGGGGTCCTTTCCATGATGTCGCCCCCAAGGATCAGCAGCTGGCAGCTGAGGCGATCTACTGACATTAGACATTTACACCCAAAAACATGTAAAAACAGGTTTAAAAATACCAGAATTACCCTTTCAGTGTGCTGTCAGCATCAGTGCATAGTGAGGACTGGAGCCGGTCAGGGCTGTTTACTGGATGACCTCACAGTGTTTATGTGTGTGTGTGTGTGTGTGTGTGTGTGTGTGTGTGTGTGTGTGTGTGTGTGTGTGTGTGTTTTAAATCACACCGAGGCATCAGTATGGTGATGCAGCTGCTGCAGAGAGAGAGACAGTAAATTATATTGACGATTCAGTGCTGTGATGAAGCTGAGAGAGAGACGCATCAAACCAAATCCAAATAAACAGAAATCAGTCTGAACTCAGTTTATTGTCTGAAATAACGTTAATACATACGTCTGAAATATTCTCTTTATATGTTCATATCAACAATACAACTACACCCCCCCCACACACACACACACACACAGAGTGACCTGTCAGTGTGTCCTGTAGTAAAACGTCTGCAGGTCGATGTTTTATTGGCAGCAGAGAGCGGCTGTAAAATCAAACCTTTATGTTTCTGGATTTACTGAGTGTGTGTGTGTGTGTGTGTGTGTGTGTGTGTGTGTGTGTGTGTGTGTGTGTGTGTGTGTGTGCGTGAAATGAGCTCAGTGTCTTAAAATGCAAATGAGGAAAAGCATTTCAGCCGCAGGAGCTAATTAACTCGAGGAGACAGACAGGACGTGAGAACCAGAGGAGACAGAGGTCCGGTTCACACCTGGCATTAACGTGCGTCTCCACATGCGTCGCGAGCACGTGGCAACCTCCGGGGCTGAAAAGACGAAGCCAATCAAGCTCAGGTGGCTAGCCGCAAGGTGGTTCAGCAGCCAGGCTTCATTCGGCCGCCTCAGCTCCACCTCTTTGCCCATTTTTGGATTAGCTGGAGTCGGGCACCGCCAAGCTGGCGACGGCCGGAGCCTCCAGGAGCCGCCGGGAGCCGCCGGGAGCCTCCGGGAGCCGCCGGGAGCCGCCGGGAGCCGCCGGGGGCCTCCGGGAGCCGCCGGGAGCCGCCGGGAGCCGCCGGGAGCCTCCAAGAGCCTCCCACTTTGAGCTTCACAACGGCTCTTCAGAAAGCTATGGGTGACATCACGGACACTACATCCATGTTTTATACAGGCTCGATGGTCTCGAGTGACCACTTGCAGATAAACACGTACATCATTTGCGTTTGCAAAGACCAAAGTTGAAGTTATTGTTTTTCAGACCACAAAGTGTTTCTGGAGGCCTCACAGATTACTGTACAAAAACACAACTTTATAACTGTGTTCACTGATTTTGGTGAAACTGGATCATATTTTATGGAGAATTTTTTTTCTGGTTTTCCCTGTTTTGTCCTCCGGCTGCTCTGCCTCAACTCTCGATGATTTACAGAGTTTCCTGATGGACAGATAGCTTTACTTGTTGCTAAAGTAACCGCTAACTGCTGTTAACCGTTGCTGCCATAAGCTAGTTAGCTCAGTTAGCTGTGCAGCTGGTGGTCCTATTGTCCGCCATTTTATCTGCTCCACGAAGTGTGAGTTAACACAATACTCACTAACTCACTAATGATGTAGCTGTCTCAATAGCCGTTCATGTAGTTAGCTCACCCACTAGAGACGTAGCCAGCTTTAAAGTTATTTATGTGGCTAGCTCCCTTGCTAGTGATATAGCCGGCTCAGTAGCTATTGACGTGACTTAGCTAGTTCAATCGCTAGTGATGTAGCTAATTTGATAGCTATGACATACAAAGGAATCTCACTCTGCTAACTTGTATAGCAGGGGTCTAGGTTTGGGTTTTTAATAGCCGACACCTTCTGGGCGGCACAGAAAAACAAACAGTCCGACAGAACAAACCCGCATGACGATATGTTGACGAGCGCACGTCTATGCTGGAGAATCTTTCAGTAGGCTACACAAACTTAAGCTATCTAGCCAGATAGCTTGCTAAGCTAATATAGCATAACGCACTTTCCATATTACCTGCCTGGTATTCCATCCAGCTCTGTGCTGATTGCCATATTTCAATATCTCGGTAGGATTTAAAGCTCTGCTCATACAACTAATAATAAGTTATTATCTTCTCGGCGTCCAGATCGCTCATGTTTTCTCGTTGTGTGAGGGAGCTGCATAACATCCGGTCGTAAATTCCGCCGCGGAGGATGACAAAAAGGTAAAATACTTTAACTTTAGATGGCAATGCCGTTTACCGTTACCGGTATTCTCTGCCGGCCTCACCTCACCTACCGTCTGCCTGAGTCCACGTGAATGCAGTTTAAATGCATCATTTGTGTGGTTTAAGTAAAGCACTGCGTTTGAAAGGTTCTGGATTAGTAAACTGGCAGTGAAACATTCGTGGATCGTTTCTGGTGTTTTGTGCAGGTCTTACTGTGTTTGGTGCCTCAGAGAGTTCATGTGATCTTGGTGATTTTCCTGGAGAAGCGTCCTGAAACCCACAGTTGAAGCCGCTGCCGTCCTGCTGGACAGAGCAGAGGACGGTTGTGTGGGTGTGAGGGTGAAGCAGAGGTGAAAACGCAGTGATGTTTGAGCGTTGGTGAGGAGGACAGAGATGGATCAGCTGCAGTGCTTCTTCGTCCTCTCTGCTGTCGGTGAATCGTTGGGACTCAGCAGCTCGTTCGTCTTCATCAAGCTTCGGTGACGTCTCATCGCAGCTGAAAAACACTCAAACTGAGTGAAACGTCCTCCATCCATCCAACAGTCGAGGAGGCTTCTGAATACAGCCAGACGTACAACAGAAAAGATGACAAAGTGGAATGAAAACACTTTCATGTGTTTGTTTGATTCACTTTCCTCCAGGACGCCGCAGAGCTAAATGGACACAAAGTGGGACATTTAAAAAGTGAAATGCTGGATGTGAATCCGGCTCTGATGAAGACCTCTGTGCGTTTGACTCCTGTTGCGTTCCTGAAGATAAACGGGTCCAGCATAAACATCAGACCTTCAGCTGAAGCTGCAGAACAAAAGGTCAAACTGTGACTGTTTCACGGTCACAGCTGCAGTTACTGTCCACCTGCAGGGGAAGAAAATGTCTCAATGAGACTTCGTGTTCAACAAAACTGCAGTCACTGTGATTTGAAGCTGGATCGTCTTCATCATCCTCGTCTTCCTCCTGCATTTTTCCTCCATTAAAGCGATGAAACCTGCAGACTGAGAGGATTTAACGCTTCGTCTTCATTTTCCTTCACGTTCGTTAATCTTCTTCGTTAAAGCTGATGAAGCGTGAAGTCGGATCGTCAGTCTGAAGGAACTCGAGTTCAGCCGATTAAACGTCCAGGTGACGTCATCATTTAAAGCTCCACTCATCAATATCTTTGTAGTGATGGTCTCTTTCTTCCCCACAAACTGCATTTATTTATTTCATTGTGTCGCGTCTTCCATTTCATTTTTATATTTTTGTTTTTCAATTGCAATGCTGGAATCTTCCCATGTAACGCACTGTGTGACTTTACTTTGAATGAAAGTATTAATAAAACGCGTTATTTATACATGTGTATTTTTGGCGGCTTCTGTTTATCAGTAGTTAATTGTTGTATACATTTCAGATGTTGCAGTTATTTGTCTTTATGGTCTAAAGCATCCTTTGTTATTGATTTATTATTGATTTCATTTCTGTTCTTTTCTTTTAGAAACAAACGAGAATGAATGGAGCTAAAGACAAAGATTGATCAGTGACATGAACACTGACTGATCGTTAGTTTCTATATTTATATCATATCAATATAATTATCATGAGTCTTATCAGCTGAGCTCTCCGTTAAACAGCTGATGGTGCAGAGTGCATTGTGGGTCAGACTGACTCAGACTCCGCCCACCAAACCTGCAGCTCATTAATATTCATGAAGCAGAGAGAGAGAGTGTGTGTTGACCACACCTGTGCCTGCTCAGTGCGCACGCACACACACACACGCACGCACGCACACACACACACACACATCACACGTGTGACTGTGTGTGTGCTCAACATCCCCTTACTCGCTTTTTCTGGAGCTTTGAACTGCAGTTTCACACACGTCTCTTTACTAATGGAGCCCTATCATCTGTTAATACATCTATTAACAGATGTGTTAATGTGTTAATAGATGTATTAACAGATGTATTAACAGATGTGTTAATAGATGTATTAATACAGCCATGCAGCAGATCTATATCTGTCATGTAGCAGCGTGTTTCGTGTTATCACGCCGACAGAAGTGCTGATCACACACAGGCTCCTCCCAGCATGCTTTGCTTTGATCTCCTCTGTTCACTCTGACGGTTTAATTAGAGAAATACTGACGGATTAACCCTTTAAACACTAACTGCACTGTCGTTCCCGGTTCTCCTCCTCCTCCTCCTCTTCATCACTCCTCCTTTCTAAACTGTATTTTCTGTCTTTCTTCTTCACGTCGTGTTGAACCCCCCCCCGGCAGCAGCTCTGTGTCTGTCAACATGCTGGAGCCTGACCGACTGTCTGCTCCTTCATCTCCTCCTCTCTGACCCTCAGTGACCTCCGACCTCCTGCTGCTGCTCCTCTGAGACTCCCTGAGGCCTGATGAGAGCCGAAGGACAGATTTACATTTCCATCCCAGCTGAGCCCGAAGCCTCTCTGAAGCTGAAGACTTCAGCCTGTTAGCAGCCTCGCCGTCCGTCCGTCCGTCCGGCTGCATCGTCTGTCGCCATGAAAGCTGCAGCGTGCAGATGAGAGGAAGTGGAAGCAGAGCGCCGCACACCCACACACACACACACACACACACACACACACACTGCCCAGCTGATGCACAACGACGCAACTCACAGGACACACGTCTCTTATTAAAACCCTGTCAGTGTTAAAGTACTGGTAGCAATAAAACGCCGTAGCGACCCGTTTTTTAACAGCAGGGTTTTGCGATACCTGTGTTGCGTCGGTACGCTGTGCAACACTATCGAATTATTCAGTTAAATACACAGAATATTCAAACAACATTTGCTTCTTCTGATGAATGTCTGAACCACATTATTATTGCGAAATGATAAATGTGGAGTGTTGCAAATCTGAAGACGCGACCTGCGCACGCTTCAGTTGGAGGCCTGTACTTCCTGTCGGCTGCGGCAGCCAATCTGCTTCCGTCTGCTTTCACGTCTCCATTACAGACTAATGTTTTCTTCTAACTAAGGCGGTGTCGTCCCTCATTCGTCCAGGAGTGATCTATCGTAGAAAAGGTTTCAGTCGTCGTCGTCTGGACGCTGTTTTCAGAATCAAAAAACAGGACAAAAGTGTAACTGAACCGAGAAGGAACGGCGTCTCCATTCCTTATGTGTCTGGACTGTCTGAAAAACCACAAAGGATCTTTAGACAGCACGATGTTCCTGTCTTCTTTAAACCAGGAAACACTTTAAGACAGAAACTCGTTCATCCTGAGGACAAGTTACCCACTCAGAAACAGAGCAATGTTGTCTACTCCATTCAGTGCAGTGAGGAAAACTGCAAAGAGCGGTACACAGGTGAGACCAAACAGCCACTTCACAAAAGACTTTATCAGCACAGACGACACGCTAACTCAGGATTACAGAGCGCCGTGCATTTGCATCTAAAAGCTACAAACCGCACATTTGAAGACAGCGAGGTGAAGAGTCTAAGTAGAGAGAAGAGTTGGGTTGAAAGAGGAGTCAAAGAAGCCATTTTTGTGAAAAAAGAAAACCCCTCTTTGAACAGAAATGGTGGTCTGAGATTCAACTTGCCCAAAGTTTACCACAGTGTGTTAACACCGTGGTCAAGCCAATCACATGCTAATCAGGCACTTAACAGTGATGAGGGAGGTGCAGCCAGAAAACAATAGGCCTGATTACTGATTACTGGGCCATCATGGAAACTATTAGGTCAGTTTCAGGTGAAACTAGCTAATCAACAGATACTCAGGTAGACTCCTCCCTGAGGGCGGGGCTTATGTAACACAGAGTAGCTTAAATTTCCAGTTCCCGTCCCATTTCTTCACAATTGAGAATGACTTCCGGATGGGAGCCGAAACGTCTTGATTCTGAAAACAGCGTCCAGACGACTACGACTGAAACCTTTTCTACGGTTTTCCTCTAACATCACACACACACACACACACACACACACAGCTGGTTAACTGTGTCATTAATCAGACAAAGGTTGAAGAGAGGACACGAGAAGACACACAGCCTTTAACTTGGCGTGTGCGATTCATGTGTAAATATTGTAATGGAGCCTATTGTTTATTATTATTATTATTATTGATACATTATTAATTTTATACTTATATTTTGTGTCCGAATGGTTATAAAATGGAGCAAAGTTTGTGAGTCAGTTCAACCGGAGCTGCATTCACACCTGTCCAACACCTGTCCGTCACCTGTCCATCACCTGTCCAACACCTGTCCATCACCTGTCCAACACCTGTCCATCACCTGTCCAACACCTATCCATCACCTGTCCGTCACCTGTCCAACACCTGTCCAACACCTGTCCGTCACCTATCCATCACCTGTCCAACACCTGTCCGTCACCTGTCCAACACCTGTCCGTCACCTGTCCGTCACCTGTCCATCACCTATCCGTCACCTGTCCAACACCTGTCCAACACCTGTCCGTCACCTATCCATCACCTGTCCGTCACCTGTCCGTCACCTGTCCGTCACCTGTCCAACACCTATCCATCACCTGTCCCTCACCTTTCCGTCACCTGTCAGTCACCTGTCCCTCACCTGTCCCTCACCTTTCCGTCACCTGTCCCTCACCTGTCAGTCACCTGTCCCTCACCTGTCCCTCACCTGTCAATCACCTGTTATCACCTGTCAACATGGGGATGACAGCGCTCCGTCCCGATCAACCAACACTTATTATCAAATTAAATACCCACAAAATAAACCATCAATAAAAACATCCCATAATAAATAACTACAACATAAAAGTCTTCATCAACCTTCATCCAATGGGCTTCTGAGGTTTTTGTGGTGCGTCTCTGTGATTGGCTGGTGATGGTCACAGGTGAGTCCTTCCTGTACAGGCGCTGACGCTTCAACATGTTGGGAACTGTTTGTCAGCTGATCTGGAGTCAGTCCCGGTCGCCTCGCTGCTTCCTTTGAGGCTGCTCTGTGGGGTCAAAGGTCACAGATAAGGCTTCCTCAGCTGACCTCTGACCTCCTGCGGCTGCAGGTCATTATGTCTCCATGAAAAAAACCTTCTTAAGGTGGATTTTTTTCTCTCTTCTGTCCTCCTTAAACTGCTTCCTGTTCCTTCCTCCAAAACAGATCGACCTGGTTTCTGAAACGAGGTCAGCGGGTTTTACTGTTTCTGAATCTTCTGATGAGCAGAGTCTCAGAGGACGGGGAGCCGTCAGAGGGTCTCTTCCTCCTCCTCCTCCTCCTCTTCCTCCTCCTCCTCTTCCTCCTCCTCCTCCTCCTCCTCCTCCTCAGTCAGACCGATGTGTTATTGAAGAGGGAAAATAAAGTCCTGCACGCTAACAGTCAGTTAGCAAGCTTGTTAGCTCAGCTGCTAACAGGACAGTGTATCGAAGCGCTCGTGTCCCCGTGTGTGAACCAGTGTCCTCCTCCACGCTGCTGTGAAAGGTCGGCTCGCTGTTGGTCAACGGCTGCTGCTTACATCAATAAAATAAGACTCGTGTTTTAAAATGTTGATATTATTCTGTACTTTAACTGAATGCAGGACACTGATGGAGAAAAGAGCCTCAAACTGTCTTCATGTCTCTGTGTTTTTAGAATTGAGTTCATTTTCCTTCAAGCACCCCCTCCCCCATGTCTCTCAAGCAAAGCTGTCACTCAGCCAATCAGCTAATTATACCCCCCCCCCGTCACACACCTTGGCTGGACAGTCAGTCATCCCCGCTGTGTTTCCATGGAAACGGGAGGAAGCAGCGGGCCAGGTGTGTGTTAAAGCTTCACTGCAGCTGAATGAAAATCAAACATAAGCAGCAGAGAGCAGTTATTATTATTATTGTTATTATTATTATATTATTTTATCATTATTGATCGCGTGGTCGGCACATGAACTCAAATCCTAACATGAACGTGATTAAATAAGGAGCAGAGAGCAGCTTCCTGAGGCGGCGACGGGAGGGGGGGGGGGACTCATATCTACATTTCATATCTACAGCTCCTAAAGCCGGCCGATGCATTTATCTCTTTAACAGACCAGAACCAGAACCAGAACCAGAACCAGAACTGGTTCAGAACGCAGCCGCCGGACTTTCTTTGATTTTGAAACGCTGCTGCTCGTCGTGAACACTGAAGTCATCCGACTGTCGCTGGAACAGCCGGCCATACATTTGATTTCTTATCGATCTCCCGTTCTTATCTGAAGGTGGGGGCCCTGTGAGGTTTACCTGGGCGGGCGTGGCCGGAGACACCTGAGTGGAAGGGTTACGGGTCGTTTCCAAAACACCAGTAACAGATTAAAACCGGTCAGGAACGTGTTTGGATGCACACCTGTCTGTGGGAGTTAATGTGACGTTAATATAGTTAATCTAAAGAAGCGATCGGCTCCTTTTGTTGTATTTTTAGAAGAAAGTCTCAGACGTGTTTCCTGTTCCGCTGTAACGCTTTCTTCTTATTGATCAGTCTGATTGATGATTAAGTTAAATGACTCATTTTACTCTTGAAAATAATCAATCAAACATTAGTTAATCAATGATCCTGACAGTGTTGATGAAGGACATGATGTTAACCCCTCGGTGACCTTCGACCCAGCAGGTCAGGTGGTGTCGCAGCAGATGAATGAAGCTGTGCTAACTTATTGATTTATTCTTTATTGTTTGCGTCGGAGCGGCTGCAGATCGAGAGTCGACGTCATCGGGCTGATGATGAGTCGGCAGTTTGGATCAGACTTCCTGTGATGTCACAGATGCCAGCTGGGATTAAAGGGACAGTCAACAAAGCCGAGTCTGCAGCCGTGTGAGGCCGGACTGACACGCAGCGGGGCGTTGAGCTAAACGCTAACATCAGCATGCTAACATTAGCTAGTTAGCAGTGAACACAGAGCGCAGCTGAGGCTGATGGGAGCGCCAGCAGCTCTGCAGGTGTTCGGTCAGAAACCAAAGCGTCGGACACGTTAACACGTCGACCTGATGGTGGCGCTAGATGGAAAGTCAGACATAAAGAAACAAACAGGAAGGTATGAGAGATTTCATCAGACACCGGCAGCATGTCAGCGATCCTACAAACTACAATACACACCTTTACAGCAGAGACGCGTGTGGCAGCACCGCCGCCATCTTGGCTCCTTATATAGTCCAGTGGCATCAGAACGGAACCAATCACCTGCAGGTACCGGTCGCTGGTGGACCAATCCCCTCGGTGGGCTGGCACACACCTGTTTGCATACAGTCCCACTCACACACACCTGTCACACACACACACCTGTCACACACACACACCTGTCACTCACACACACCTGTCACACACCTTGCCATGAGAGAAACACATGAACGTTAGTGAACTTGTTACCCCTATAATGGACCAATAGAACTGCAGGAGGCAGGAAAATACAATCAATCAATCAATCAATCAATCAAAGCAGTATAGTTTTCTTCCTGTATCCTCATCATGTCTGATGTCCCTCAGCCTGGCGGACAGTTTGTCCTCTCAGATAGGACGGACGTGCTGGAACAGAGGACAGAGTCGGCGTGGCCTGAAAGATGGCCGCTCCGGGCGGCGACACACCGCTGATGTCACAGGTCCGATGTGTTAAACCTCGTTCTGACGTTAATCCTGAGACCAGGTCTGGACCCTCAAACTGACACAATGTCCTCGCTTTCTAAAAATGTCCCCTCCTTCAGTGAGCTCACACACACACACACACACACAAAGCTGTGTTTCCAGCACTTCTGAGGACATTACATTGACTTACATTCATTCCCAGGAGTCACTTTGTAAACAGATTTATGTCCCCACAACAGGAGTAAACCCCCCCACACACACACACAGTCCGATGTGTATCAGAGGAGGAAATGAAGTTTGCTGATGGAGACGATATCAGACGGCTTCGTACTTCAGCTGAAACACAAACACTTTTTACTGTCGTCGTCATGGAGACGGAGGAGGAAACTGACTGTGTGTGTGTGTGTGTGTGTGTGTGTGTGTGTGTGTGTGTGTGTGAGTGTGTGTGTGTGTGATTCATGCAAACTCTCCTGGTATTTAAAACTCTTCTTCTCTGCTTCTGATTCAAATTGGGTTTAAAAATCCAGCTGATTTGACTGAAACACAAACAGCAGCAGTTATACACTGTTGGGACCCAGACTACATGATACCTCGCCTGTCCTCACCTGTCCACACCTGTCCTCGCCTGTCCACACCTGTCCTCACCTGTCCACACCTGTCCTCACCTGTCCTCACCTGTCCTCGCCTGTCCTCGCCTGTCCACACCTGTCCTCACCTGTCCACACCTGTCCTCACCTGTCCTCACCTGTCCACGCCTGTCCACACCTGTCCACACCTGTCCTCACCTGTCCTCGCCTGTCCACACCTGTCCACACCTGTCCTCGCCTGTCCTCACCTGTCCTCGCCTGTCCACGCCTGTCCACGCCTGTCCTCACCTGTCCACGCCTGTCCTCACCTGTCCTCACCTGTCCTCGCCTGTCCTGTCCACACCTGTCCACACCTGTCCTCACCTGTCCTCGCCTGTCCACACCTGTCCTCGCCTGTGAATGTCTTAAATCTTGTCTGGATTTTATCTGGTAGATTCTTTAAAGATCTGAATCTATCTTGTGTTCTATAATCGTTCTGTGATGTTTCCCAGAAAGTTTGATCGTTTCTTTGATGTTTTTATATTTATTTTCATTTTTTAAAATTTATATTGATTTATTTTATTTTATTTTATTTTATTTCTTTATGTATATTTCTTTGTGCCGCGGCAGCATGTCATGTAGAACCCGTCCATCCTGCGAGAGTCAGCTGTTCTCTTCTTCTTCTGATGAAGACTCGCTTTGCGTGGAAGTGTTAGTTGCTGCACATTATCAAAGCATCTTACTATAACTGCGAGGTCCGGATCTCCTCGCTCCACATCCCGGAGAAATAAACGTGTTTACACAGCGAAGCATCATGTGGGCGGCAGCGTGGGCGTGTTGCTGCTCTTTAGCCTGCAGTCTGCGTGTGCGTGTGTGTGTGTGTGTGTGTGCGTGTGCGTGCATGTGCGTGTGTGCGTGCGCGTGCGTGTGCATGTGTGTGC
>NC_058056.1:28941928-28954428 GCF_020085105.1 Siniperca chuatsi
GAGTGTGTGTGTGTGTGTTTTCTGTGTGTGTGTGTTTTGTGTGTGTGTGTTTCAGTGTGTGTATGTTTCTGTGTGTGTGTTTTTCTGTGTGTGTGTGTGTTTGTGTGTGTGTGTGTGTGTTTCAGTGTGTGTGTGTTTCTGTGTGTGTGTGTGTGTGTGTGTGTGTGTGTGTGTCTCTGTGTGTGTGTGTCTGTGTGTGTGTGTGTTTCTGTGTGTGTGTGTGTTTCTGTGTGTGTATGTTTCTGTGTGTGTGTGTTTCTGTGTGTGTGTGTGTTTCTGTGTGTGTGTGTGTTTCTGTGTGTGTGTGTGTGTTTCAGTGTGTGTATGTTTCTGTGTGTGTGTGTGTTTCTGTGTGTGTGTGTTTCTGTGTGTGTGTGTGTGTTTCTGTGTGTGTGTGTGTTTCTGTGTGTGTGTGTGTGTTTCTGTGTGTGTGTGTGTTAATGCAGTTGTTATCAGCAGATCTGTCAGCTGTTGACTCTCGTTATGTTAATGTTGTGAGAGACGATGACTAACGGCCTCCGAAAAACACACACACTGAAAAACACACACACTGAAACACACACTGAAACAACACACACACACACACACACACACACTGAAACACACACTGAAACAACACACACACACACACACACACACAGAAACAACACACACACTGAAACACGCACACACTGAAACACGCACACACACTGAAACACACACAGAAACAACACACACACACTGAAACACGCACACACTGAAACAACACACACACTGAAAAACACACACACTGAAAAACACACACACTGAAAAACACACACACTGAAACAACACACACAGTTTTGTCCTGTCCTGCAGTCTCACAGCACCTGAACGCAACAAAACGTAAGAATAAAGCAATAATTCGGGCTCAGCGTTAAAGGAGCAGTCCGTAACACACTTCTGATGCAGTACCACACTGGATCACGTTTGTTCAGCTCTGCAGCAGCTTAAAGGCCAAACTGCACCAGAAAACAAAATCCTGTTTGTGTAATACACACACGTGTGTGAGCACTCAGCTCTCTATGTCCTCGTACTGCTCTCAGGTCAGATTGTAGGACTATGGAAAGCTGATCGCATACGGTTCTCAGGTCGAGGTTAGCTTCGGCGAACGGCAGCCAGGCGCAGGGACTTCTGGAGTCTTGTCATCATAGTGAGACCGAAGGGCTGGGCGGATGGATACGCTGTTGTCGGTGAAGAAATAGTCCGAGCAGTAACTCGCCCTAAAACAGCAAACTGTGTTTTGTTCTGTTCAGATTAAACAAACCACATACGTGTCAATCAGTGAGCCTCACAGAGCCAGGCTAGCTGTTTCCCCCTGTTTCCAGTCATTATGCTAAGCTAGGCTAGCACATTCTGCTGGACCCCTCCCTGCCAGTATATTAAACAAACACAACAGGGAGCAGCGACTGTAGGAGTGTGTGTGCTACGCAGTGTGTGAGGTGGAGGGGGAGGGGACGCGGGGGAGACGCAGCGCTGGTGGTCAGAGCTGACCAGCAGCTCCCGTCAGACCGTGTGTCTCTGCTGGACGGACAGGAAGTCCGTGGCGCTGTGTGGCTACCTGTGTTGTAGCTGAGCTAGCAGCTCTACCACCAGAGGCCCCACTGTTCATTAGCACGCAGCCGCAGATCGCCTGTTCTTCCTGGTGTGCGTTCTCGAGTAAATGTGATTGGCCGGCTGGATGCAGCAGCAGCGGTATTGCATGAGGAGGCTGAACAGCGAGTTACTGTGGAAACTGCGTGTCAGCAGTTCCCTGTAGAGAACACATAGATCACCTTGCTGTCAGTTACTTGATATTCATTATGGTGACATGTATAGAAATAACCTGAAGACGAACGCTGAGTCCGCAGATGGAAACAGGCGTCACGCTAACCTGCTGTTCTCTAAAACCTCGGACTGAAGGTTTGATAATGTGGTTTGAGTGAGATTCTGTCTGATTAAAGTTTGTAGTTTATTCCCCTCTGTAACGACTCTTTCGCTGAGATCGTTCGCTCTTCCTTCTGGTGGAGTTTCTGTCCCGAAAGTCTGGGTTGTGTTTTGCTGACTCTGTTAAAGAGAGTCTCTGTATCTCCACTGCTTCTTCCGTCTGTCTCCACATTCATCTTCTTGAGCTGTTAGCAGAACACAGAGGTTTGGGTGAATGATGAAGTCTCAGATCAGATGACAGTGTTGGAGTCCACCAGTCAGATCAGAGCAGCAGATTAAATTCTTAACTTTCACTTAAAATCCACAAAGTCATATGGTGGAGGATCAGTGTGTGTGTGTGTGTGTGTGTGTGTGATGAGCTGAACTCTCTCTGAACCATCTGAACATCAACATGATGATTTGTGGTCGCACTAATTACAGCCAACAGTCTTCTCTCCGAAAACAAAGTGAACCATAAAACATGTTTAAAAACCCTCGTTCCCGAGAGACCATCTGAGACAAACACAGCGAGACAAAACGAGACACGAGACACAACAAGATGCAGCGAGGGACAGAGACACGGCAAAGCACGAGACGCAAGAAGACAAAACGAGACAAAACGAGACACAAGAAGCAACGAGACATAACGCAACGTGAAAAGACAGAACTGGAAATGAGACACAGTGAGACTGTTGACTGGACGCTGGCTGATGAGACCCTGTCCAGCACTCTGGTTCCCATCAGCCCAAGCTGTGCTTTGTGTTTACTGCTAATAAGCTAATGTTAGCATGCTAACATGCTAAAATAAACCTCTGATATATCTCCACTGCAAACACTGCCAGATTCTCTCTGCTCTCTAATCACATCCAAATACAATAATCACGTTTGATCACAGGGTGTTTCAGCTTCATCTGCACCACATGTTCCAACTAAACTTGCAGCAAACAGTGCTTTTAAATGCTATGCTCCTCACAAACAGATTCAACTTTCAAAGAACTTTTAAATTAAGATCTCTCATTTCCTTAGAAGATATTAAAATATTATACTCAAGCAGTTTGAACAATGCAACCACAAGCCAGCGTCTTCTTGTGCCAGTAGTCCCAAGTCTGGATAAATGCAGAGGGTCAGGAAGGGCGTCCGACGTAAAACACACGCCAAATTAAAAATGCGAATCGTGAAAATGACTTCCATACCGGATCGGTCGGGGCCCGGGTCAACAACAACTCAAGCAGTTCGAACGCTCGTAGTTTTTCTTCACGTGTAACGACGTTCATGCTCATAATCACCTTAACAAGCTACACGTAACTTGACAGGACTCATTATTGCACTATTACTTATATTATTACAGTGTATTATACCGTACATACTTATCAACCTCTAAATCCACTTTGGTACTTTACACTTATTTTAGCTTTTATACTTATATCCACTCATACTTAATGTATCTGACCTGTATTATAGTGTATTATATTTGATTTGCTCCGTGCTTCTGTCCCTGTGTGAACTGACGTGACAGCGAGCTGCTGTAACGAAAGAGTTTCCCCTCGAGGATCAATAAAGTCTTTCTGATTCTGAATATGTTCTCCTGTGCAGATAAAAAGATTTCACAGTCAGGAGTGTGTGAAGCAGCTTAACCCACAAACACGGTGTAAATATCTCGTGATCGGGCTGAGCAGCAGGGAGGCGGGTTATTACTGGACGCCAACTGGGACAAAACCCTCGCAGCTCCAGGCTGTCAGGATTCAGGATTTGAGGTCAGAGGAAACAGATGAACCCAGAACAATGAAACGCTAATGTTAAAGTCCACATTTAATGAAGCATAAAAAGGTTAAGCACCAGTATTGGCATACACAGACATTATCTACACACACACACACATCAGTAACAGTCATTTACAGGAGTAAAGTACCATCAGATCAGTGTGAAGCAGAAACCTCAGGAGGAGTCAAGTTTTACTTTTGGTTGAAGGTTTTTGGCTGTTACACACTCACACTGAAGTTTTAAATATAAACTGTCAGAAACTCAAAATAGCTCTGAACACAAAGACAGCATGTGACAGCTGAACAGATGTCTGTGGCTTTTTAAAGCTTTGTGGGAGCTATTTATATCTGGAACATGTCAAATCTGGACCAGAATAGACGAGTACAATCAGTTAAAACAGCTTCTAGCAAACTCTCTTCCAGCCTGCGGATCAAACTCCAACCAGGCCTCGGCGCCAGCCTGCTGCTGGTCTGGGCAAAAAGTACAATTTAAACGTACATTCAGTGAAATCCTGTTGTTCTTTGTGATATCAGTTGTATCTCTCTGTGAACAGTGCAGATATGACGCATTTAGCCTAGCTTAGCACAAAGATTGGATGCAGGGAGAAACTGCTAGCCTAGTTCTAACAAAAGAGAATTTTTTTTGTAATAAAAGCAGTTTCCTCCTGCATCAAGTCTTTGTGCTAAGCTAGGATAAACACATCCTGGTATAACAACAGTTAGCTAAACAGTTACCATAACATTTGATATGTTAGCTATTCATAGCTTATGCTAGCGATTTTGTAGCTACACTGGCTAGCAGTTTCCTCCTGCTGCCAGTCTTTGTGCTAAGCTAGGATAAACACATCCTGGACCTACCTCTATACTGGACACACAGAGATGAATTGATATCTATATGAAACATCTTAGTCTCATCCGAGAGGACAGAGAAACAGAAAGTTTACCTTAATGTTGGACTGTTCCTTTAACTAATAAAATTAAAGTCATAATTGAACTCAATCCTGATTGTGAACATTGCTTTGGTGATTTGCAGGTGAAAAGACGTGAAAAGGCTGTATCTGCTAAAACCAGGCCAGTTTGGTTGGTGTTTTTTAGATACTTAGATGATCTAAAATCGAGGCTTCAACAGCATTTCAGTGACGTTATTTCACATCGTAGCAGATTTGAAAAAGAACCAGCAACATATTAAATCCTTTCAATTGAATCAACATGTGTCTCCTCGGCATCCATTTTGTTTGCAACTGAGAAAACGTTTCTGGTCATCATTTTATTGATCTGAAAGCAGGAGAATCACCAAAACTCACCTAACAGTTACGATAAAAACCTCTACTAAAACAACAAAAGTTGGTCTGGTTTTCACCCAAAGATCTAAATGCTGTATAAGTAGGTTATTACGGCATCGGAGGTGAAAGTGTTAAAGGGAAAATCGGGTGCTTTTTAAGTGGATGTGCAGTCAGTCTTGATGGTATCTGTAGTTAATTGAAGCAATAAATTCCTCAGTGCATATTACATTGACAAAGATAGCTAACTTTGTAAAGTAGTTCTTCCTGCATCCAGTGACGTAATTGGAGGTACGGAAGAACTACAAACGATTTCAGCTTGGATTTCTAGCTTCCGCGACTGGCTAGCCGGGGGCCGTGCTCTAGATGCCGCACAAAAACAGAACTTCCTTGTTGTCTTCGCTTGTATTGCAAACTAGCTACGTTTCCAACAGCGAAAATGCCGTCCCAAAATAAGTATGTGTGCAAAGGCTGTTATGAATGAGGATCCATCTACAGTGTTTTTGCTGACTCAGATATTCTGAGCCAAAGTATTCGCCGAAGAAATGCAGCGGAGAGAGGCCGACGCTGCGGCTACATTAGCCGTGCAAGAGGACATGGCTGGCGGGGACCATCCAGAACCTGAACCGGCGAAAGCAAACAGCGACTGGTGCTGCCTTTGCTCAAATTGCCCTCCGATGCCAACAGAAACTGACTCATTCTGCTGCAATGAATTTCAGCATGGGCAGTTTTTGTTGGACGATGTTGCCGACGACAACCCCGTGTGTGCGTTACTATGCATGAAAGTTATATTCCTCACTTGGACAGATGGTGTGCTGGAGACCTTCTTCATGATCCCAAAGATAAACTGGAAAAAGACAACCAAGACTAGGAGGGCCGAGAGGGCAGATGAGTGAGTATTCTTGTCACCGAACGCTATGTTTTGGCCAACAAAGTAATCAGCTAACGTTATAAGTTATAGGCTACAGGTGGTACTCCGGGCGATGTTAGACTAATGTTGTGATATTGAGGGACAGTCAAGAGAAACTGTGTGAATGTTAAGCCTCATTTGAAGCCTAACTAAATAACGAGAGTAGTATGTTGAACGCCGGTAACTGTTTTTTCATATTTTGTGGAGCTTTATTAACGTTACTGCAGCAGCTAGCCAGAGCATCTTTGAGCTAGCATTTGCGTCAGCTAGCTTGCTCAGACCATAAAGCTGCAACGTTAGTGGCCTGCTGGGCAGTGAGGCCGATGCCAATACGGATCAGATTCCTGCGTGAACATGTGGGGTGGTCAGGTTTTTGGTTTCGAAGCGGTTATTGTGGTGATGTTAACAATAGAAGTGCAGGTAGACTCGGTTAGCTTGTTATATGGAAAACCGCTGGGTGAGCGTGGGTGTCAGAAGCTCATGCGCAATGCATCCTGGTACTCGTAGGCGCTGCTGGCACAGCTCCAGTGGCTGTTGCGCTGAGGAGAACTCGGCTTTCTCGGTCAATATAGCATACACTGAGGAATTTGTTGCTTAAATGGACTACATTTACCATCAACACTGACTGGACATCCACATAAAAGGTGCCGGATTTTCCCTTTAAGAAAGACACATCAGACTTAGTGTATAAATGTTATATAAACTGCAGCTCAGGAACAATCCACCGCGACCAGCTGTCAGTCAGTACCATGTGTGTATCCAATATGTACCAAGCAAATATATTAGGTTTTAAATAGCTTTCATCAAAAAATAGCAACTTAAATCAGGACTGTCTAATAAAAAGAGAAGCACTTACAGACGTTTGGTGTGCCGTGTCGGTGCGCTACAACGAAGGGCAAAGTTCGTGTGATAATAAATACAAAACAAGGCTACATACAAAAAACAAATTAACAGGATTACACCGTCTGTCCTGTCCACTGACAGCTTGTCTCAAAGTGCAGAAAATAAGGAGATTACTGCAGCAAGATAAACCAACTTAGAAACATTTGAAGAACCTTCTGGACAAACTTCTGAAGAACCCTCTGGAGACGTTAACAGACGTCTTAAGAAACATTTGAGGAACCACCTGAAGAACTTTCCAAACAACTCTCTGAAGACTAAAGCCCCACTTCTACCAGAGACCAGAGAATGTGGTCCAATAGAAACACTTAAGGCCTCAGTATGCTTCAAACAAAATGTTTGTTGGATTTTCTGACAGCTTCTCAAATCCCCTTTCCAAGTTCCCACTTTACGCAGTGATTGATCAGCTGTGTGAAGGTGAGAAAGGAGGAGAGTTTAAACCTCTCTCTCAGCTCTCTGTTTTCATTCTTCACACAACTATTTCTGTTACTTTTCATGTGAACAACTGAGTGCAATACCATGAATGTCTTCGAGGAGAGACTGTCTGAAAGTGTGCTCTCCAATTTGTACAATTCATGGCCTCAAGACTACAAAGCTGGGCTGATTAATCTGTTAGGGGTCCTGGGGCAAAATTTTGCTATGGACCCTTATAGACTAACCTCAAACACACACGTTCCCCCAACCCATTTTGCGGAGACTCCCATAAACCAACCAGTATTTTTACACTGGAATACGATCCTGCTCCGGTTTGCTGTACAGCGTGTAAGTTAGTTTGGGTATTTTGATAACAGACATTTGTTTAAGGATTTGCTCCATGAGAGCAAAATGTCAACGGAAACATTAAAAGACAGGGGCCTCAGGAGCCATTTGGTACCATTTGTTTTTCAATTTTGCTTTAGTGGTGCATATTATCAAACTAATTTGTAATGAATGAGATGATCACAAAGTCATTGCCAAATTGCACATAGACAACCTGAGGCCTTGGGGCCCCGGACAGTCCGGGACCCCTGGGCAGTTGCCCACTTTGCCTGGTTGGTGGTCCAGCCTTTCTACAAAGACGCACAAAAGACAGAGTTGTTGAAGAGAGATCTGGGAGGCAGTGGGATGCAGCCAGGAGGAGGCTGTGACGGCAGGCCTTTCACCCCACCTTCAAGTGTGGTAACTCGCAACAGACAGAAACACTTTGACTGCAGACGTGGACACACTACATGTCGTACCAAATGCTTAGTTTGAAGCAGACCGAGACCTTGATCTCTCCTCTCAGGTCTTACTAACAGCCAGGTTTACGTCAGCCGAGGCACTTGATGGGCCAGGTAAGAAAGAGGGGAAGAGAAGGAGGCCAATTTGACTGGCTAAATCCGAACTCCAAACCAACCCAAACAGTAGTTTCCTAAAAGCATCTAATGCTGCTCTTATCCTGAATACAGGAAGTTAGAGGTTTATTTGATTGGCTGCTTGTAAGAACCAGAAACTTGCACAGAGATACAATTTGATCCATGCGGACATAACCATTGATTTATGTCATTAAGAAAATGTTAAAAGTGTTTTTAAAAGTGTGCAAACTACTTTAAGTGATACATTTTTACTGTTTGGGCAGCCATGTTGATTTGTTTGATATCACAAACTGGGTTTGACAAAAAGGAACTGAGTTCACGCCTTCAAATGTTTGGTGTTAATTGTGTTTACCCACAGAGACCATGTAAACAACACAGTGCTGTGGTATGTAGTGTGGCTTTCTAACAAGTTAAACCGCTTGAAGTTTAAGTTGTGTCCTCAAATTTCCACGTGAATGATCCACATGAAAGTAAATTTAGACACAGGAAGTTGATAAGATGATATGGTTGCTAATCAAGTAGCTTATGTAACTTGCAAGAGCACTGTTGCATGGCTACTGACAACAAAAATGTACACCACAAGATTCCTCCTTGTTCCCTTTTTAGCATTTAAACATTAAGAAGAATACAAGAAGAGAAGGCAACAGAGGTGACTAACCTCCGCAGGTCACAACTTGTCAGAGACTGGTGGCTGGACCACCAACCAGGCAAAGTGGACCACCACAACACTGGGTCGTTCAGATGGACTCGACTGGTGAATGTGGAAGGTTGTGTTTGAAGGCAACTGTACCTCCTGACCAAAAACTAAAGAGTAACACAGGATATGAAGAGATAGTAAAGAAAAAAATCCATAAGGACTGTTTGTTTTCTTGTTGGGGATCAGTCAGGAAAAATGTCACGCATGCTTTTACAAAGATGGATGACTGATTTGGCTTTGTCTCTCAGGCTAAAGAGGCTTGGGGTTGGTTTAAATGTCAGTGTAGAAAAGTGTTTTTCCACTTCATAAGTGTACCATGCAGCACCTGTTCCACCACAGTACTGTCTGCTTTTCCATTAAGTGTGGTTCACAGTTGGGTTTGGTTTAGGTACACTAGAAGTGCATGGGTAAGGCATCCCAACAGATATGGCTCTGGTCCAGTTTGGCAGGGGGGTGGCAGGGCATTTGCCCTCCTCCTGCTGACTTACACGGTGGTCATGAGTTTGAGAGAACCCGACCTGAACCTAAGGATCTTCTTCTTCAGGTTGTGAGAGGCCTTGATCTTGACGAAGGCCTTCGTCTGAGCTGGAGTCATTCCCTGCCCTACGGCCCTGGTCCCAGCTGCCCCTAAGTGGCTCCACCCCCTGCCCGTTCCACCTGTCCCTCCCCCAGCCCCGCCTCCTCCACTCTCCTCAGTATCACTCGTGGTGGTGCTCTCTTCCACGTACTCCTCCTCGCTGGACTCGCTGTCTCCAAAACAGTTTGTGGTGTAGTTTGACCTCTCGTCCTCACTGGTGTCCACGATGGTGGAGTGAAAGAGCGACGCACACTCGGCTGAATACTCTGAGTCACTTCCTGCCACATAGGAGTATGGGCTGCTCAACTGCCCATCGGAGGGGAGGCACAGGTTGGCTGCAGAATGGCTCAACAGTTCCTTTCTCTGACGCCGCTGAGCACGCCTGAATGCCTCATCATACGGTACCTCCATGATCGCACGCAACCGCCGGTAATCATTTCGTTTGTATTTCGGTTTGGCAACAACCACGACCTGGTCGCGTCCATGATGATGATGATGGTGGTGACCATGATGGTGATGGTTACCACTGTGGTGGTGGTGGTGACCATGGTGATGGTGCCTGGATGCACCTGACCGCACACTGGTTAGTGTTGATGTGGTGTGTTTGTCCAGAACTCGGCCTTCTGGGATGGATGCAGGGAGGCGTTTGATTCTGGAGGAGGACACCCCATGCACACTGCCACCACTAGCTGCTCTCTTGGAGACTTTAATGTGGATGGAGCCTCCATCTTCCAATAGCCGGGACTTTTTAGAACTGGACCTGTGGTGGGATTTATCACCTCTTCTCTCTGACGTAAGCACATTGTGTTCAGAGGCCAGACTCATCTTCATCGTCATGGTGGTCTTCACCTTGACAGTCTTGACATTCTTGCTGCCACCCTTGCGGAGTTTGACGTCCCCACACCGCTGGGCGGGATATACTTGGCATTAACCATGTCACTCCCCTCTCCTTCTCCTGCTTCGTCCTGACTCTGGGGGTATGTAGTGTGGCTTTCTAACAAGTTAAACCGCTTTGAAGTTTAAGTTGTGTCCTCAAATTTCCACGTGAATGATCCACATGAAAGTAAATTTAGACACAGGAAGTTGATAAGATGATATGGTTGCTAATCAAGTAGCTTATGTAACTTGCAAGAGCACTGTTGCAAGGCTACTGACAACAAAAATGTACACCACAAGATTCCTCCTTGTTCCCTTTTTAGCATTTAAACATTAAGAAGAATACAAGAAGAGAAGGCAACAGAGGTGACTAACCTCCGCAGGTCACAACTTGTCAGAGACTGGTGGCTGGACCACCAACCAGGCAAAGTGGACCACCACAACACTGGGTCGTTCAGATGGACTCGACTGGTGAATGTGGAAGGTTGTGTTTGAAGGCAACTGTACCTCCTGACCAAAAACTAAAGAGTAACACAGGATATGAAGAGATAGTAAAGAAAAAAATCCATAAGGACTGTTTGTTTTCTTGTTGGGGATCAGTCAGGAAAAATGTCACGCATGCTTTTACAAAGATGGATGACTGATTTGGCTTTGTCTCTCAGGCTAAAGAGGCTTGGGGTTGGTTTAAATGTCAGTGTAGAAAAGTGTTTTTTCCACTTCATAAGTGTACCATGCAGCACCTGTTCCACCACAGTACTGTCTGCTTTTCCATTAAGTGTGGTTCACAGTTGGGTTTGGTTTAGGTACACTAGAAGTGCATGGGTAAGGCATCCCAACAGATATGGCTCTGGTCCAGTTTGGCAGGGGGGTGGCAGGGCATTTGCCCTCCTCCTGCTGACTTACACGGTGGTCATGAGTTTGAGAGAACCCGACCTGAACCTAAGGATCTTCTTCTTCAGGTTGTGAGAGGCCTTGATCTTGACGAAGGCCTTCGTGCCTGAGCTGGAGTCATTCCCTGCCCCACGGCCCTGGTCCCAGCTGCCCCTAAGTGGCTCCACCCCTGCCCGTTCCACCTGTCCTCCCCCAGCCCCGCCTCCTCCACTCTCCTCAGTATCACTCGTGGTGGTGCTCTCTTCCACGCACTCCTCCTCGCTGGACTCGCTGTCTCCAAAACAGTTTGTGGTGTAGTTTGACCTCTCGTCCTCACTGGTGTCCACGATGGTGGAGTGAAAGAGCGACGACACTCGGCTGAATACTCTGAGTCACTTCCTGCCACATAGGAGTATGGGCTGCTCAACTGCCCATCGGAGGGGAGGCACAGGTTGGCTGCAGAATGGCTCAACAGTTCCTTTCTCTGACGCCGCTGAGCACGCCTGAATGCCTCATCATACGGTACCTCCATGATCGCACGCAACCGCCGGTAATCATTTCGCTTGTATTTCGGTTTGGCAACAACCACGACCTGGTCGCGTCCATGATGATGATGATGGTGGTGACCATGATGGTGATGGTTACCACTGTGGTGGTGGTGGTGACCATGGTGATGGTGCCTGGATGCACCTGACCGCACACTGGTTAGTGTTGATGTGGTGTGTTTGTCCAGAACTCGGCCTTCTGGGATGGATGCAGGGAGGCGTTTGATTCTGGAGGAGGACACCCCATGCACACTGCCACCACTAGCTGCTCTCTTGGAGACTTTAATGTGGATGGAGCCTCCATCTTCCAATAGCCGGGACTTTTTAGAACTGGACCTGTGGTGGGATTTATCACCTCTTCTCTCTGACGTAAGCACATTGTGTTCAGAGGCCAGACTCATCTTCATCGTCATGGTGGTCTTCACCTTGACAGTCTTGACATTCTTGCTGCCACCCTTGCGGAGTTTGACGTCCCCACACCGCTGGGCGGGGATATACTTGGCATTAACCATGTCACTCCCCTCTCCTTCTCCTGCTTCGTCCTGACTCTGGGGGGAAGAATCTAGACTGGCTATCTCCAGCACTGACCTATCAGCCTTCTCTGTCTGGCCAGGTTGGAGAGGCTTAGAGCTGTTCTTGGGAGTAGCTGATAGTGTGTTGACAATTGGGGGTGATTTGAGGAGCAGTTCCTGGTCAGGAGGATAACATGGCTGATTGGTCTCTTTGGGGGAAGAGTTAGCTTTGGGAATGTCCAGCTCCCTGCAGTCTTTAGGCAGAGTAGCTGGGGACACTGCTGAGGGAGGAAGAAGCCGTTTGCTGTTCTTTTTC
>NC_058056.1:28964428-28966928 GCF_020085105.1 Siniperca chuatsi
AGCAGGAGCGGGAGGAGCAGGAGCAGGAGGAACAGGAGGAACAGGAGGAACAGGAGGAGCAGGAGGAGCAGAAGGAGCAGGAGCAGGAGGAGCAGGAGTGTGTGTGTGTGTGTGCCATGTGTGCTGTGTGTAGTGTGCGTGTGTGTGTGTCATGTGTGTGTGTGTGGTGTGTGTGTGTGTGTGTGTGTGTGTGTGTGCGTGCGTAGTGTGTGTGTGTGTGTGTGTGTGTGTGTGTGTGTGTGTGTGTGTGTGTGTGTGTGTGTGTGTGTGCGTGTGTGTGTGTGGCAGCTGCTCTGGAATGAGCAGCATGTTCAACACAAACTGACTCTCCTCCAGTTGTTTGACCTGTCAATCAATCAGCTGACAGCAGAGCCCCAGCAGGGAAGTGATGTCATACACTCACTTCCTGTCTCAGCCCTGTGTTTGTTTATTCAGCACGACCCAGTTCTATTATTAGAACTGGATACCGGACTCCCATAACAGCCCCTATTCAGGCCAATGAGAGTTCCTCGCCTGGCGCACACGCCCCAGAAGTTTTTACTTTACTTCCTGGCTCTGCGGCGGCTGAATACGTGCAGCCGCGTTTCTCCCAGCTGGCCCCACCCATAGACTTTACCTTTGCGATGACGCTCACAGATTACTGCAAACCAAAGTTTTACAAAAATAAAGCTCGGCGATCAGAAATGAGTCGAGAGTCCGAACTGACCCTGGCTGCAGCCGGACGCGACGCCTCCTGAATAATGGCGCCGGGCGGGAAACTGCTGTTTGGGAACGCCACTGCACAATACCGCGAGTGGCCACTGGACAAAACTGGAAGCAAGGCAGAGCGGCGCACCGGATCCAGATCTTATTATACATCCATGGCGCGACCCTATCATCAGCAGCCTGACCTCTGACCCCGTCTGTACAGTCAGAGGTCAACGATCCGTAAAACAGATTTAACAGCGACGCCGCTCGCGTTCAGATGAACAACGAGCTCTGAGAAGCCGCGCGGTTCAGCTTCGCATGCGGGCGCCACGGAGCCACTGAACCCTCGGACTGCGGTCCTGAACAGCAGAGGATCCGGACGCCACGCTGTTCTCATAAGGAAGAGAGTTTCGACAACGTGGTTCTGACTCTAAACACTGAACTCATGATCACGCATGTCCAGTTTGGTCTCTGTACTGGATCTGTCTCTGTACTGGATCTGCCTCTGTACTGGATCTGCCTCTCTACTGGATCTGTCTCTGTACCGGGTTAAGTCTGACCCTCCTCGACCCAGAACGGAGCAGAAATCCGGACTCAAGCCTTCAGTTCAGGCAGACGAGTGTTGCTCAACACGCCTCCACGTCTTCGTTCAAAGGGATTTTTAAACTGGACCTTATTGTTTAATACACATTTACACAGTAATCCAGGAAGTGATCACTGTTGCTCTTCAAAATAAAAGTGCGTAGGGTTTCACAATAAAGTCCACGAGTCCAACGTCACATGATCCGCAGACGGATCACTGAAAAGGGCTTTACAAAAAAACCAATGGCCAATGCGACCATAAACAGAACCAAAATTAGGATTAAAATAATGGAAAATGTGTCAGTTCTAACTTTGACTGGTTCAACATGAAGTCCAGCACGGACCAGGACCAGGATCAGACCCAGTCTCCTGAGTTTCCTGTGCAGACAGTTTGAACAGTTCGCTGTGAGCGAATTCTCAGACTGTTTGTGTCTCAGCTGCTTCGTCAGAGCTGGAAAGCTGATCTGCAGAGTTTCCAGCAGCTCGCAGGAATCTCCATTTGTTCCTGCTTACAGGGGGCAGGAGGCGCGGGGGCAGGGGCAGGGGGCAGGAGGTGCGGGGGCAGGGGCTAATCTGCTCCAGATTCAAGTTTAGAGCTGCAGCTGCAGGACAACCAGCAAAAACACAGAAATCTGACCTGGAAACACACAACCCTGTCACAGACGAAGAGAAGGAGCAGGAGCAGGAGGAGCAGGAGGAGCAGGAGCAGGAGGAGCAGGGGAGCAGGAGGAGCAGGAGCAGGAGGAGCAGGGGAGCAGGGCAGGGGGGCAGGGCAGGGGGCAGCAGGAGGAGGAGCAGGAGCAGGGGAGCAGGAGGAGGAGCAGGAGCAGGAGGAGCAGGAGGAGCAGGAGCAGGGGAGCAGGAGGAGCAGGAGCAGGAGGAGCAGGAGGAGCAGGAGCAGGAGGAGGGCAGGAGGAGCAGGAGCACAGGGAGCAGGAGGAGCAGGAGCAGGGAGCAGGAGCAGGGGAGCAGGAGGAGGAGCAGGGAGCAGGGGAGCAGGAGGAGGAGCAGGGAGCAGGAGGAGCAGGAGCAGGGAGCAGGAGGGAGCAGGAGCAGGGGAGCAGGAGCAGGGGCAGGAGGAGGAGGAGCAGGAGGAGGAGGAGCAGGGCAGGAGGAGCAGGAGCAGGAGGAGCAGGGGAGGAGAAGAAGGAGGAGCAGGAGCAGGAGGGAGCAGAAGAAGGAGGAGCAGAAGGGCAGGAGCAGGAGAAGGAGGAACAGGAGGAACAGGAGG
>NC_058056.1:28971928-29024428 GCF_020085105.1 Siniperca chuatsi
CGGTCCCGCTGCCGCTGCTCCTGAAGCTCCGTCCACACTGACCGACAGCATCGCAGCGGCACCGAGTCCGGTAAGCCCCGCCCCCTCCACGCTGCCGACTGACCGAGCTGTGTGACGTCAGCAACAACGAAGACATGCAGTTCCTGTAGGCACCTTCAAAATAAGAGGCTCTTTATTTCTATCAGGAGACAAATCAGAGCTGAAATGTGAATTCCTCGGACAGCTGGAGGTGCAGCTGCAGCAGCAAAGCGATGAACACATTAATGCATCAACAGTTATAATCCAGTCATATGATATTTATTATTCTGCAGGAGGAGAACTTTGACTTTTGGCACTTTAAGTTTATTTTGATGCAGATACTTTTGCACTTTTACTGAAGTACATTTTGAATGCAGCGCTGTATTTACGGGGTATTAGTACACATTCGACATTCATTCACTTACAGACATTTCACATAAAATATCACATTTCACACGTGGAAACATGAACGTCACATGACACGACGTCGTCCTTTTCTGACTCATCTGTCTTCCAAGATTCCTCTCCAAAGGGAAGAAAGACGTCTTTTATTTGTCTCACTGAAAGATCAATAACCTGATCGCTGGCGCTGGTTTAGCTGTGCTGTCGTCAGTCTGAAGGTTGCTGAAGTCCAGGACTTTATGGGTCCGATGCTGGATTTTCTAAATATATTAAAATGTGAATAAACCAAAACAAACAAAAATAGGTTTTAGATTTGACTTCATTTGCAGTTAAGTAACAACAGATGAGATTATTTTGAAGGGCACATTCACGCAACTTCCTGTCTGATCGCGTGAAGTTGTGTGCGCTTGATGCCCCGCCCCTCAGAGCCCGCTCCTCCCCGGCTTCCGGCGGGTCCTAGCGCCCTCAGACTCATAAGATACACATTTGTACACAAAAAGATTTTAAATAAAATAATTATTATTGTTTTGAGAGCAACACGATGTTCAGTGCATCTTGTAAAATATTAACATTCAAAATCAAATGAAACCCGACATTTTAATCTTCTGTAAGCTTCAACGAGAGAAATATGAAATCAAATTAAAACTAGTTTTTTTGTGTTTCTGTATCTTAATAAGTTCTGATCAGAATAAATGACACACATTAATATTTACATCATGTGTCTGTTCATCACTTCCGCTAATCTTTATTGTTCTCTATTTAAAAACACGTCATGTCTGCATATTAAACTGTGGGGGGGGGCAGAGCGCCCCCTGCTGCTGGGATTTTATTTTAATGTGAAAGGGTTCATCTGTGACTTCCTGTCCTGTCTGGTCAACTAATCTGATTTCTACCTGATGCTGGGTGGAGCTGCACCACCATCACCTCCACATGTTCACCTGCGCGCCTCCATCTGACTCTGCGTCACGCGCGCACGCCTGCGTCCTGCTGCTTCGACCAATCAGAGGGCTCAAAGACTGAGAACCGGAAGCAGCTGTGAAGGAGCAGTCCCAGGTATCGATCAGCTGATCAGCTTCTGTATCTGATCAGGAACATGAATTCAGAAATAATCCTAAACCTGAAGAGTCTGCAGCCGATTGCATCACAGGGCAGGTGATGCGTTGCCATGACAACAGAGCTGAGCTCTTCATCCTCCATGTTTGATTCAACCGGACTGAACTCTAAACCTCAACTCACACACACACACACACACACACACACACACACACACACACACACACACTCACACACACTCACACACACACACACACACACACACACACACACACACACACACACACACACACACACACACACACACACACACACACACACACACACACACACACACACACACACTCAGCTCTACTCTTTAATAAACTCTCTGCACTAATAACTTAATAACTGATGTTTCCACTGAGCTCAGTGGTGACGCGTGTGTGTGTGTGTGTCTGCATTTATATGATAAACTACACACTCACACACACACACACACACTCACACACTCTCACACACACACACACACACACACACACACACACACACACAGACTGGACCTCAGTACACTGCGTGTGTGTGTGTGTGGGATTTGTAATGTTGTGGGGACATTAGGTCGTTAGACTGGCGGGTGAAGACTTTAGTTTGTCAGAAAAACGGCTGATTTCAGTTTAATAACCTGAAAGAATCTTTAGAGGAGAAAAACATTTTTCTTATTAATAGTTATTGACTTCACTAATTAACTTCTCCGTTAATGAGCTCGTCATGTAGCAGAGAGTTTGACGTGACATTAGTTTTATTATGAATAATTATATTCTGTTGTGTAAATTCTGATGTTCTGATGAAACATTTGCGATTACAGAGTCGCAGCGAGGACGCCACGAGGACGCCACGAGGACGCCACGAGACACGACGTCTGTTTTCATTTCTTCATCTGTTGGTCAGATTCGCTCCGGAGCATCGAAGAATTTCACTGCGCGTGAGGCGATACAGAACGAGGGGAGGGCCGGAGGGGCCGGAGGCTGGGGCCGGGGGCCGGAGGGGCCGGAGGCTGGGGCCGGAGGGGGGAGGGGCCGGTGGGGCCGGTGGGGCCGGGGGCGGGAGGCTGGGGGCCGGAGGCTGGGGCCGGGACGGGGGCCGGGGCCGGTGGGGACCAGACAATCAAACATTTAGACGTTTCTCAAATACAAGTTTCTTTGTTGTGTAAAAGACTGAAAGCTGCTCAGAGACCGTGTGATGTGACAAACACGAGTCTGTGACGTCAAAGATGGAGGACAGAAGGACAGAAGGACGTGAAGACAGCAGAGACAATAAAGTATTAATGAAGCTTTTTGTGTCTTTGTCCCGCAGAGAATCAAACAAAGAGCTTCATCTGCTCCAAAGCTTTTTGTGTCTGTCGATATTTACGGATCTTTAATGCACTCGGGAAACCACAGGAGACCAGAGTCCACTATGTGACCCAGATCGGGATCAGGATCGAGAACCAGATCAGGGTCTCGTGTCTTTATTTCCACACCGGATCCGATTTCTGCTTCAAGATGTTTTTCTTTATAATCCGCTTTCTCAAAGCCCACACTGACTGTGTGTGTGTGTTGTTGTGTGTGTGTTACTGTGTGTGTTATTGTGTGTGTGTGTGTGTCTGTGTGTGTGTGTGTGTGTGTGTCACTGTGTATCAGTATGTGTGTGTCTGTCAGTATGTGTCTGTGTGTGTGTCAGTATGTGTGTGTGTGTGTGTGTGTGTGATCTGTTCAGTGTCAGTCTCACTGTCTCTCCTGCTGCTTCACTAATCCCATTTCCTGCTTATCATCCTCTTATCTACACACACACACACACACACATACTGATACACACACACACACTGACACACACACACACTGACACATATACACACACATATACACACACACACACACACACATACTGATACACACACACACACTGACACACACACACACTGACACGCACACACATACTGATACACACACACATACTGATACACACACACACACACACACACACACATACTGATACACACACACACACACACACACACACACACACACACACACACACACACACATACTGACACACACACACATACTGATACACACACACACACTGACACACACACACACACATACTGATACACACACACACTGACACACACACACACACACACACACACACACACACACACATACTGATACACACACACACACTGACACACACACACACACACACACACACACACACACACACATACTGATACACACACACACACACACACACTGACACACACACACACACACATACTGACACACACACAGACACATACTGATACACACACACATACTGATACACACACACACACATCCTTGTGCTTCTATCTTTGTGAGGACCGTCACTGACATAATGCGCTCCCTGACCTTGATCTAACTGTGACCCTGAAACCGAGTCTGAACCTTTGAAGTCGTGAGGACCGGCCAAGATGTCCTCACTCTGCAGGTAAAAATAGTGTTTCAGTCGAGTGTACTGATACACACACACACACACACACACGCGGCTTCACTAACACCAGAGTGTGTGCTGATGTCAGCCCGCTGTGTGTGCGTCTGCCGGTTCTTGTTCCCACGAAGCTTAAAAACAGTAAAACACGCTGAAATAGCTGCACACGACGCGCTTCCTGTGGAGTTACTTCCTGTGGAGTTACTTCCTGTGGAGTTACTTCCTGTGGAGTTACTTCCTGTGGAGTTACTTCCTGTTATTATTTAAACACACGATTATTGTTATTAACCGATGATCAGAATACTTGCAGATTAATCAGTGAACCAGAAACGAATCACCTGATTGTTGCAGCTCTACTCTTCTGCTTCTTCATCACGCCGTCAGCTCGGACACTAACTCTTGAACCTAAAAACGATTCGTGTTGGAGCAGGAAGTAGAAATAAATTCATTACTGCAAGGAAACGGCGGCCTTCATGAAGCAAAAGTCTGCAGACTGGTTATTAAAACACAATAAATCAGTGAAACTAAAACGATCGTCGGATGGAAAAGTTTATTAAAAACATTTATTGCGTTTCACGTGAGGAAGAACCGCCAGTTGTGTTCAGTCTGTCTGGTTTCAGTCAGCTGACAGATGGACAGCGATCAAAGGTCACAGGAAGTCATAAAGACACTTCAGAGACAAAAGCAAGGAAGAGAGGAAGTTAGAAACGTGCGTTTGCTGTTAAAGAGGATGAAGATGAATGTCTCTGTGTGGCGTCGTCACATCGTCAAGCTGTTAAAACCCGTAAAATAAGAACGAATACAGTAAAACAGAGACGCTGCCGATGGACGGACGTCTCGCCTTCTCTTCAGAAAACATCGCTGGTGGAGGAGTCTGTGTCTGCAGCACTGACCTCCTCCTCCTCCTCCTCCTGCTCCTCCTCCTCCGGTCTGATGGAGGGCAGATGAACATCCATCCTCCTGGTTCCAGCTGGAGAAACAAACACAACTCATCAGTCCTCGTTTGTCAAACTGAGCTGACGGCCTCGTTAAGATCTGCAGCTCGGGTCAATCAGAATAATTCTGATCGTTATTTATTCTAATATCAGAAGACACAGCGTCTCAGCGACGGATGAATCATATGTAGATGTTCGTACGTGATTATTATCTGCTGCTCGGCGAGCTCTCTGTCTTCGACCTCTGACCTCAGCTGATTTATTTCGGTCACCTGGTTTCATGTTGACGCGTCTGATGTGAAGAAGCTGATGAAACTGCAGCTGTGTGTGTTTGAAGCAGTGTTATCATCACACACACACACACACACACTCACGCACACGCACACAACACACACACACACTCTCTCACTACATGCTGAAGACACAGAGAGGGGTGTTATGGGTAACTGTGGGTCAGAGAGGAGCCGACGCTGCGGGTCAAGCAACCTGATTGGTTGATTCAACTCCTGTTGGGAGGCGGCTTCGAAAAGGAAACGAAAACAAACATAAACAAACAACACGGAAGTTTCAAAGAAACAATCATGTGACCGCAGAGAAGAAGAGCTCCGGCGTCAATAATCTAAATATTAAAACGCAGCTTTCATGTGACGTCGCTCTGCGTCACCAACAGAGTCTCCAGGTGTTTCAGGGGGACGTCAGACAGAGAGACACCTGGACAGCATGAAGACAGACAGGCGAGCAGAGAGACAGACAGGCAGGCAGGCAGGCGAGCAGAGAGACAGGCGGGCGAGCAGAGAGACAGGCGGGCGAGCAGAGAGACAGGCGGGCGAGCAGAGAGACAGGCGGGCGAGCAGAGAGACAGACAGGCAGGCGAGCAGAGAGACAGAAAGACAGGTGAGCAGAGAGACAGACGGGCGAGCAGAGAGACAGACAGGCGAGCAGAGAGACAGGCGGGCGAGCAGAGAGACAGGCGGGCGAGCAGAGAGACAGACAGGCAGGCGAGCAGAGAGACAGAAAGACAGGTGAGCAGAGAGACAGACGGCGAGCAGAGAGACAGACAGGCAGGCGAGACGACAGACAGACGGGTGATTAGCGTTAGCAGCAGCTTTCAGTCGACGCTCCTCTCTTCAGTTCTGGTCTGCACAGGGAGCTCAGTGTTCCTCACAAACCTGTAGCCTCAAGTCCGACCTGAACGTGTTATTGTGACTGTTTAACAGCTCTGGAATAAATGCATCACTTAAAGTGGCTTTAATCAATATTCTTATATCACCAACACAAGAAATAACTCTGTGTGAAGTGTCAAAAGTCAAGTTTCATCCAAATTTTAACTGAATTTCTAAAAACTCATCCAAAGAAAAAACTGGCTGCTTGTTTCCATCCACTGCTGCTGTGTGACTATGAGTTCATTGGTTGATGGAGATAAACAGCTGGTGGAGCTAATTTCCCCCAGACCTTTACAACTAGTCCCCAGACCTCTGCAACTAGTCCCCAGACCTCTGCAGCTAGTCCCCAGACCTCTGAAGCTAGTCCCCAGACCACTGAAACTAGTCCCCAGACCACTGAAACTAGTCCCCAGACCTCTACAACTAGTCCCCAGACCTCTGCAGCTAGTCCCCAGACCACTGAAACTAGTCCCCAGACCACTGAAACTAGTCCCCAGACCTCTACAACTAGTCCCCAGACCTCTGCAGCTAGTCCCCAGACCTCTGCAGCTAGTCCCCAGACCTCTGAAGCTAGTCCCCAGACCTCTGAAACTAGTCCCCAGACCACTGAAACTAGTCCCCAGACCACTGAAACTAGTCCCCAGACCTCTGCAACTAGTCCCCAGACCTCTGCAGCTAGTCCCCAGACCTCTGCAGCTAGTCCCCAGACCACTGAAACTAGTCCCCAGACCACTGAAACTAGTCCCCAGACCTCTACAACTAGTCCCCAGACCTCTGCAACTAGTCCCCAGACCTCTGCAGCTAGTCCCCAGACCTCTGAAGCTAGTCCCCAGACCTCTGAAACTAGTCCCCAGACCACTGAAACTAGTCCCCAGACCTCTGCAACTAGTCCCCAGACCTCTGACCCTTGTTGACAGATGTATGAGATGAAAACACGTTGTGACTCAGCAGCTGGCTTTCAGATGAAAGTGTCAGTCATTCACACAGCAGAAGTCTTAATCTTATCTCTGTTCAACACTGAGTTCAGCATTTCAACACACTGATCACACTCTGTTTTCTTCTTCACCTTAAATAAAAACTGCTTTTCTAAAAAGCTCAAAGTTGAGACTTGAAGAATTTTACTGAAAAATAAAGAAATAAGGGATATTTAAGGATCAGACGATTATTTGATTATCTGATCCATAAATACCTTTTATTTCATTTAATGCAGAGTTTACAGGATTCAGTCTAGTTTTTAAACCAGTTTACAAGATTCAGAATCTGGTTTTTAAACTGGTTTGCCAGTTTTAGAATATGGGTTTTCAACCAGTTTAAAGACTTAGAATGTGGATTTTAAACAAGGTCCCCAGACCTCTGAAGCTAGTCCCCATTTATGCTGCATGCAAAAATCGGCATGGGATTAGCATAAAGTGTCTGTACAGGGGAGACTCGTGGGTCCCCACAGAACCCATTTTCATTCAGATATATGATATGAGGTGAGATGTCAAGGGACCACCTTTGAAAATGGCCATGCCAGTTTTTCCCTCGCAAAAATTTAGCTAACTTTGGAGCGTTATTTCGCCCCCTTCCTGAAGCTAGCATGACCTGGTAAAACTGAGCCGCTACAGCCTCTGAAAGACAGTAATGTTGGCCGAGGACGCCGGCGTCCTAGTGGAGTTTAAGAGGTTAAACTTTACAGGATTCAGAATAGTTTTAATCTAGTTTACCATATTCAAAGTATAGTTTTAAACTACTTTAAAGGGTTTAAAATCCACTTTTTATGCCAGTTTACATGATTCAGTATTCAGTTTTTAAACTGGTTTACAGGATTCAAGATCTGGTTTTTAAACAGCTTTTTCTGAACACACTATAGCCTCCATCTGCGCAAATAATGTAATATATGTAAGATACCTTTCAAATAAGGTTTACCATATTATTATTAAGATTTTGTTGACTATGACAAAATATGGAGGTGTTGTATGGATGATGTCAGTGGACCGGGAGGTTTTTGTGTGTGATAACATCTATATTATTCTTCCCTTTTCTTTCTTCCTCATTTTTAAAGTTCGTGGTTAAGATGAGGACTGGCGGTTCTGCCCCCACCTTTATAAAAACCTCCTGAATTACTACAAACAGCGACAACACCTCCACTTCTACAAACTGAAGACCCAGAAACCTTCCTCCACCTGAAGCAGGTAAATAAACGACCAACGGCAGTTTGTTCAGAGCTAAATTTAGTCAATAATCTGGTGTCACTTTGCTGCATTTGTCATTTGATCTTTTCTGTTGCAGTTTGTCGAGACGAGCAGATTGTTGGAAACAGTGAAGGTGAGAAACTTTGAGACTTCTTAGATAATTGCTTGTCAGCAGGTTCGCTGATTAACTGTGACGTCAACAAAAAGGATTAAAAACTGTACAAATGCAGCAGACAAACCGATGACTACAAGCTGTCAGAGTTTACATTTAACTTGTCAACAGCTGTCAAGCCTTTAAAATCTGTTGTTAATACCTTGTCGTTTAACTTCTGTAGTTTTACACCTGTCGTTTAGTATGCTTTATTCACTCTGTGATGCTGTTATTAACCCTGCCTGCTGTGCAGATGACTCTCCCGGCCTGGATGATGCTGGTGTTCCTGCTGTCGGCTGGAAGCAGTGTGGCTGCTGTGGACGTGAACTGGCTGACTGGTATTGTCGATAAAATCAACGATGTCGTCAGAAAAGAGTGAGTGGACTCGCATTGTGACTGCATTTCATGTAATTTACGGGTTAGGGTTAAAGGTCAAATAACAAAAAAACATCGTTATCTCCTGTCCCTCTAATCTGGCCAGTCAGATAGTTTTGGTTTTATGTATCCGGGTTGGGAAATATGCGTCTCTGAGATTTCTGCCTCCACCACAATACAGTGGAGGTCCATACAATGGAGAGTCCCTGTTACTCTGGATGATCCACAGAACTCACTGGAGACAGCTCTTCACTTCTTACTGAAGTCTAACGTTTTCAATAAACACTGCTGACAGCGAGAGTTGTGGATATCCAGAGGAACTGCTGACTGATGTGACTTTAGACGGTGTAGTCCCTCATTCGTCCAGGAGTGTTCTTTCGTAGAAAAGGTTTCAGTCGTAGTCGTCTGGACGCTGTTTTCAGAATCAAGATGTTTCGGCTCCCATCCGGAAGTCATTCTCAATTGTGAGAAAATGGTCTGAGAACTCAGAAATTTAAGCTACTCTGTGTTACATAAGCCCCGCCCTCAGGAAGGAGTCTACCTGAGTATCTGTTGATTAGCTAGTTTCACCTGAAACTGACCTAATAGTTTCCATGATGGCCCAGTAATCAGTAATCAGGCCTATTGTTCTCTGGCTGCACCTCCCTCATCACTGTTAAGTACCTGATTAGCATGTGATTGGCTTGACCAAGGTGTTAATACACTGTGGTAAACTTTGGGCAGATTGAATCTCAGACCACCATTTCTGTTCAAAGAGGGGTTTTCTTTTTTCACAAAAATGGCTTCCTTGACATGGCTGAAGACAGCGAGGTGAAGATTCTACATAGAGAGAAGAGTTGGATTGAAAGAGGAGTCAAGGAAGCCATTTTTGTGAAAAAAGAAAACCCCTCTTTGAACAGAAATGGTGGTCTGAGATTCAATCTGCCCAAAGTTTACCACAGTGTATTAACACCGTGGTCAAGCCAATCATATGCTAATCCCCGTACCTCTGCAGCTAGTCCCCAGACCTCTGCAACTAGTCCCCAGACCTCTGACCCTTGTTGACAGATGTATGAGATGAAAACATGTTGTGACTCAGCAGCTGGCTTTCAGATGAAAGTGTCAGTCATTCACACAGCAGAAGTCTTAATCTTATCTCTGTTCAACACTGAGTTCAGCATTTCAACACACTGATCACACTCTGTTTTCTTCTTCACAGAAAAATAAAGAAATAAGGGCTATTTAAGGATCAGAGGATTATCTGATCCATAAATACCCTTTATTTCATTTAATGCAGAGTTTACAGGATTCAGAGTCTAGTTTTTAAACTGGTTTAAGAAATTTCAAGTCATCGGATTCTTAAATATCCCTTTTTTCTTAAATCAATCGAGAAGAATTATTTTTTAAAACAGTAATTTCAGTCAGAAAGGGTGAACATCAGGGGTTTGTAACAAGGATTTATTCAAGGGATCATAAAGCTTCAATTAAAGGATCTTCTGATGCCTTTTGTGGAGGTTTACAAGGTGATAATGAGTTATAGTTATAGTGAAGATCATAGAAAAGGTTTCAGTCGTAGTCATCTGGACACTGTTTTCAGAATCAAGACGTTTCGGCTCCCATCCAGAAGTCATTCTCAATTGTGAAGAAATGGGACGGGAACTAGAATTTAAGCTACTCTGTGTTGCTTAAGCCCCGCCCTCAGGGAGGAGTCTACCTTAGTATCTGTTAATAGCTAGTTTCACCTGAAACTGACCTAATAGTTTCCATGATGGCCCAGTAATCAGTAATCAGGCCTATTGTTTTCTGGCTGCACCTCCCTCATCACTGTTAAGTACCTGATTAGCATGTGATTGGCTTGACCACGGTGTTAATACACTGTGGTAAACTTTGGGCAGATTGAATCTCAGACCACCATTTCTGTTCAAAGAGGGGTTTTCTTTTTTCACAAAATGGCTTCCTTGACGCCCCGTTCAAACCAACTCTTCTCTCTACTGAGAATCTTCACCTCGCTGTCTTCAAATGTGCGGTTTGTAGCTTTTAGATGCAAACGCACGGCGCTCTGTAATCCTGAGTTAGCGTGTCGTCTGTGCTGATAAAGTCTTTTGTGAAGTGGCTGTTTAGTCTCACCTGTGTACCGCTCTTTGCAGTTTTCCTCACTGCACTGAATGGAGTAAACTACATTACTACTACTACTCCTTGACATGGCTGAAGACAGCGAGGTGAAGATTCTACATAGAGAGAAGAGTTGGATTGAAAGAGGAGTCAAGGAAGCCATTTTTGTGAAAAAAGAAAACCCCTCTTTGAACAGAAATGGTGGTCTGAGATTCAATCTGCCCAAAGTTTACCACAGTGTATTAACACCTTGGTCAAGCCAATCACATGCTAATCAGGTACTTAACAGTGATGAGGGAGGTGCAGCCAGAAACCAATAGGCCTGATTACTGATTACTGGGCCATCTTGGAAACTATTAGGTCAGTTTCAGGTGAAACTAGCTATTAACAGATACTCAGGTAGACTCCCCCCTGAGGGCGGGGCTTAAGCAACACAGAGTAGCTTAAATTTCTGAGTTCTCAGACCATTTTCACAATTGAGAATGACTTCCGGATGGGAGCCGAAACATCTTGATTCTGAAAACAGTGTCCAGACGACTACGACTGAAACCTTTTCTATGACGTGACGTTAGTTTGTTGGCGAGGTGATTTCAGATGATGTCATTCACTTTACTAACGATGCTCAGGTGATGATCAGGTAAAATTCATACAAACTAATATAAACAGCCCAGGAAATATCACCAATCACAGGGAGCCAGCAGCGCCTCCCAGCATGACATGATTCCTATATGCTTATTTTATTACTGTTTACGCCAACAGATTCACTGTTTTTAACACATTTATTTATAGTAAGTACTTAGTAAAGTTATCATTTTAGTTAGCCTAATAATTCTTATAATTTTCTATTGTATGATACTTATCCATCCTTTTATATTTATATTCTATATTTACATACTATTGTATGATATGGACCTATTTGGCTAATCTTTAAATACTGTATTTTTTCTGTTCTATATTTATATTTGTATCTATTTCAGTCACAAAACGTCCTATAAAGACATCTTATTTAGTTTCGATTCTGATCATTTGTAAATTATTATTAGTTAATATTAATAGTTGCTGGAAACTGGAAACTTCCTCTGTATCAAATTATTTCAGTTTTGTGCATCTTTCTCCTTCGACAGCTACAAAATAAGAGGACAGTACAGTCTGGCTGCAAACATCCCACCGAACCAAGACGCAAACAAGCTTCCTGAACTCCTTCAGGATGAAGGAAATGTTGGTGACACAGTTTCATATGGTGGTGTGTACGAAAGCAACAGACTGGTCATAGCCGAACCTGATGAGCCCAAACACGCAGAACTTCTAGTTCTGGAAAAAATGGAACAACTGATAAACAACAGACAGGGAAACTTCCTGCTCATCTACACTTTCCTCTCCCCATGTGGACAGTGTACAGACCCCGACAACGACTTTACCATCAATTATGAAATTCAAGAGAAAGTCCTTCCAAATTGGAGTAATTATGCCTTTGTGTTTACAAAACTCTACAACAAGCCCAAGAATGCTAAACCTATTCCCAAAGACAAGCTGATAGAATCACTGCAGCAGCTCGCGAATTCTGGCCTTGGTCTCGGAAACATTTTCCGCTGTTTCAAATCACAAGGTGAATTTCAGTGCCACAGCTGCTCATCAAATGGGGCAGTTTCAGATATTTGTGTTGAAGACAACTCTGAACCTCAACAGGGAGGAAGCGGCAGCAGAAGCCCAGTCAGAGACAGCAGGATAGACAGAGGTGCAAGCAGCAGTGGAGACAGAGGCAAACGTAGAAAAGTAAGCAGGAACAGGAGCAGCAGCGTGGGCAGGAGCAGGAGCAGGAGCAGCAGCAGCAGCGGGGGCAGCAGGAGCAGGAGCAGGAGCAGGAGCAGCAGGAGCAGGAGCAGGAGCAGGAGCAGGAGCAGCAGCAGGAGCAGGAGCAGCAGCAGCAGCAGCAGCAGCAGCAGCAGCGGCGGCAGCAGCGGGGGCAGCAGGAGCAGGAGCAGCAGCGGGGGCAGCAGGAGCATGAGCAGCAGCAACAGGATAGGTTAGAGGAGTTCTGGGCTCTGATGTGATTCAGCTGATTTATTAGAAGCTGATTCCTGACTGAGACAGAAGTATACTCAATGCTTAATAACGCAAGCTATTATAACAAGCTGAGCTACAAACATTTGCATGTCTCTATGAATATAAAGCCTCTACATGTAACCATAGTCCAACCACTAATTTGGCTGATTTTACTTCTTCTCACGTTGATTAAAAAAGAAAATAAAAATAAACAAACATCCTTTGGATATGTGGATTGACTTTCCTATTACTGCCCTGAACCAACAGAGCTTCTATCTACTGGTGCTCAACCTAAAGCACTCAAAGACCTTCATCCCACTCTATGGACAAGTTCGTTGAGAAAGCTTCTGCTTTTAAACGTAAGCTTTTAGAGAGCGGGTGCTCTGCTCAGTGCATACAAGATGCTTCTGTTGGGGCATTTCACAAACAAGAGATTATCTGAAGAAAAGTGTAACAAGCCACGTTCCTGTTTTCAGTGTCACGTATTTATAGTCAGATGGTCGAGTTCCATGTGGCAGCTGTTCCCAGTATTAATCTGATTAAAACGTTTTCTTTATCATCACAGATGTAAAAGCTTTCATTTCCTTTGTGTCAAAACCTATGAATGTAAAACTACCAAAAGTATTAGTGAATTATCCTGTGGCATGTCACTATAATGAATGGTTATGTGTTTAATAATGATTATATTTCTTGTCATTTTTATTTCCACAAATGCAAAAACAAAATGCCGTCATTGTGCTGCATTTTCATTTTGAATAAAGCTTGATTCAGCATCAAACCTGTCCTGTCAATCAATTATCATGTGTCAAACTAAGAATATAAGCATTTTAGCATTAGTAAACTTCATTCATCAATTATTAATACCAAACATTTACTGGTTCCTGCTTCACAAATGTGAAGATGAGCTTGATTTTGTTTAATGATTTTCAACACTTTGGATTTTCTGGCTGCTGATTGGATGAAGAATTCTCCACCAAAACCAGAATATGTGAATCTGCAGTGATGAAAAGAGGAAGTAGACGGGTTGTCACCTCTCACCTCTACTACTGCAGAAGCTACTGGCTGAAAACAGACAGTATGTGAGGTGAACTGCCTACTCACAATATACGTTACATTTGTTTGCAGACGATCTCCTGTTATATCTAACTGTTTGTCATTAATATATTCTAACATTTTAGAGACCAAATTCTACACAAAAATAGTTGTTAGTTCAGTGAAAATAATTGTTATAATAACTGTGCCATGGGGTTATTGCATTTATTCTATATATCTATTCTATTTTTCCGTTATAGGTGTATGTTTCAACTTTAACACACAGTTTTTTCCCCAAAATACTGCATAACACCAAATATGTTTAAAGCGGCTATAATGTATATTTCTATAATAATAATGTATGAAGTGACGGTGTGTCGGCGTCGCTGCTGCTGAACCATCAGCTGAACCTGCAGCTCCGCTCGGCTTCACGGAGCTTCATAGAGACTTTCAGCTCGTTGTTCATCTGCTGCTGCTCTGGTTCCCTCTCAGCTCTCAGAGCGTCGCTTCCAGAGAAAACGCTGTAAAAAGCCTCTGAACGCTTCCTGCTCGGCAGCAAACAGCTGCCAGACGCAGTCAGAGAGCAGCTGCTGAACATAGCGGAGCATCTAGCTGCTGAAGAGCCAGATGTTTCCCTCAGCAGCTGCTGGAGACCAAACGCAGAGCTGACAGAGAGCAGACTGGACCGACGTCCATCAGGAGACACAGACACGCCTTCTGATGAAGCGTCATGTGACTCTGACACGCCTCCTGATGAAGTGTCATGTGACTCTGACATGCCTCCTGATGAAGCGTCACGTGACTCTGACACGCCTCCTGACGAAGCGTCACGTGACTCTGACACGCCTCCTGATGAAGCGTCACGTGACTCTGACACGCCTCCTGATGAAGCGTCACGTGACTCTGACACGCCTCCTGATGAAGCGTCACGTGACTCTGACACGCTTCCTGACAAAGAGTCATGTCGCTCTGACACGCCTCCTGATGAAGCGTCATGTGACTCTGACACGCCTCCCGATGAAGCGTCATGTGACTCTGATACGCCTACTGACGAAGCGTCATGTGACTCTGACACGCCTCCTGACGAAGCGTCATGTGACTCTGACACGCCTACTGACGAAGCGTCATGTGACTCTGACACGCCTACTGACGAAGCGTCACGTGACTCTGACACGCCTCCTGATGAAGCGTCACGTGACTCTGACACGCTTCCTGACAAAGAGTCATGTCGCTCTGACACGCCTCCTGATGAAGCGTCATGTGACTCTGCAGCTGCTGGAGGCGGAAACAAGCAGCTGTTTGATCATAAGTTAGACACTTTATAAGATGATCCATCAGCTGGTGCAGGTTTATTCACCTCTGACGCTCAAAGAAAATCAGTTTAATAAACCAGGAAACACTGAATGAGATTCAGCTGATGTCAGATCAGTCTGTAGAAAAGACTTTTTATTATTTTCCTCCGTTTGTGGGACGAAGGAGAAATAAAAACCCACATTAATAATCAGACTGTAACTGAGCAGATTTCTGCCTTAATAACTCTCTGCTGTTGCTCTCCTCTCTCTGCGTCTCCATGGCAACACACTAACAATACACCCCTCCCTTAGCTGGTTGTCACGGTTACCGAGTTGTAATTACAGAGACACAGATGAAACTGACAGACCTTCAACTTTACACGCGCAGAGCGAGACGTATTTAAACATGCTCTCTGATTGGCCGGTGAAGCGCAATGGTAAACATGCCAGTTGTTTCCACGGCAACCAGAGAGAGAGTTCATTCGATAGTGTTCGCTCACACTTTCAAGCCAAAACCACTTTCTGATTTTCTTGTATTTTTTTAACTTTTAGTTCAGTTTGTAGTGAAGATTTGACTTCCTCGTGTTGCTGGTTTGTGATTCAGCGGCTGTGACAGCGTGATGTCCGTTAGGCATCAATAAAGTACTGTGTGTGTGCTCGTGTGTGTGCGTGCTCGTGTGTGTGTGTGTGTGTGTGTGTGTGTGTGTGTGTGTGTGTGTGTGTGTGTGTGTAAAGCAAACACTCACACACATCACTGGCTGTGTTGTTGCAGTAAAGGATCTGTGTGTGTGTTTATTGACTCGACATCCTGACTCTCATCCAAACACTCTGATCCCGCCGGTGCTGCTACTTCCTGTTTACATTCAAAATACGCACTTCTGGTTGGCCGAGCTTCAGCTACACTTCAACTCCACAGGGAAGAACATAAATCTGACCAGTGACGAGACGATTGAAGGAAGAAAGAATATTTTTCTGTTATGCAAAACTAGGTTTACATTTCCTGACTTTTCTCTGATTTTCATCTCTTTGGGCCTAAAAATCCTTCAAATGAGTCGACCTGAGGAAGACACAGACTGATCACGAGTCCACACTGAGGCCATAACCCGAGGGGGGGGTCACGAGTGGGCAGCACTTTGTTTTAAGGTGGGAGCTGCTGTCCTGAAGTGGCACAGAAAGCTAGCTGTTCAGCTCATTAGCTCGATGGCTAACAGGAACAACATTTAAGTTTCAGTCAGTTTCTCCTCTGACCAACCACAGCCGACAGTGATGTCACGGCGTACTCCAGTACACCGTGACATCACTACCACGAGGTGACAAGTTACTCTTTAAGACACAAACAGAAGAGTCGATTAATCGACGGACAGAACATTTGTCTGCAACTATTGTCATAATCAATCGCTGTGATGGATCGGCTACAGAGCATCCAAACACGATCAAAACACGAGACGTCGGAAGACGTCACGTTGGACCGAACAATCAATCAGTTCACCGAGAAAATAATCAGCAGATCATCAATTAATAAAGATAATAACTGTTAGCTGCAGCCGTAACATCACTGCTGTTACCCGAGTCTCAGTCTGACGGCACACACACACACACACGCACACAGTAACGCACACACGCACACACACACACGCACACACACAGTAACACACACACACACACACGCACACAGTAACGCACACACGCACACACACACACGCACACACACAGTAACACACACACACACACACACGCACACAGTAACAACAGACTGAAAGTCAGTGTAAACATCACCATGTATGGAGCCGTGGTGACAGAGCGGCTGATGTGTGCAGTCAGTGTGGAGCTGAGAGACAGGCGGACAGTGCAGACACATCGCCCTCTGGTGCTCAGCAGGTGATGTGCAGTCAGTCTGCAGGCTCCCATTCACTCACTACGTGGCCAAAAGTATGCGGACAGCCCACTTTAAAAGAAAACAATGACGAGCTTCCTACCTGTGTGTCTGTCGTACTGTCTGACCAGGACGGGACCAACCTGAACACACACACACACACACACACAGAGTTAGTTTATTTCACTTCAGAGAGGAGGCAGTGTGTGTGTGTGTGTGTGTGTGCGAGTTAACTAGAAGGCAGGTGAAACTGTGTTTGACCTCACCTGTAACAGGAAGTCCGTCTGTGTGCAGCAGAACCTGTTTAATTTAAAATGAGTGTCAAAGAACAAAGTGTGTGTGCGTGTGTCTCACCTGTCCTGCAGTGTGTGTGTTCTCCAGGTGTGGAGGAGGAGACAGTGACAGGTCGGTCTGGAGGTCAGAGGTCAGTGTACCGATTGGCTCCGTCAGGTCGCCCACAGTAACTGAGCCCTGATTGGTCGCTTCAAAACTGACTTCTGACACATCTGGAAGAAACAGAGACAGAGTGACGTCAGAGTGATGTCACAGTGATGTTAGAGTGACGTCAGTGATGTCAGAGTGACGTCAGTGATGTCAGAGTGACGTCAGAGCGACGTCAGTGATGTCAGAGTGACGTCAGAGTGACGTCAGTGATGTCAGAGTGACAGCTCCCTGATGTTGTTGTTTACAGTTGATTAGTTTCTGGTCCGGATCAATGCTCGCCGCTCGAGGAACGACATGACACCATGAGCCGTTTATTAAACCTGGTTTCTGTCTGCCTGAATATTTCATGTGATTATAAAGAGCTGATCAATAACTAATACCTCACTTTAAAGTGCTGTGGCGGTAATTAAACAGAGATCTGTGACTGCTATGAACTATGAATTTATTATTTTAAGTTATTTGTTTCATATAAACTCAGATCAGAGTTGTGTATTTTGCCCTCAGCCGGTGTCTGGAGGCGGTCGTACCTGCACACTGACTGATCTGTCCAGGTGAGGAGGTTTGACCCCTCTGGGCTGCTGTACTCTCACTGTGGCACTTGGGATTTGTAGTCCGGTGAGGTTCTGTAGTCCGATGGTCTCTCACCTCCCCCACACTCACCTCCTCTTCCTCCTGATCCCTCCCCCAGGAGCCCTGAGGACACAGCAGGTCAGAGGTCAGAGGTCACAGTCAGGAGGAAGAGTGTGTGTGTGTGTGTGTGTGTGTGTGTGTACCTCCGGCTGTGGTCTCTCTCCTCTCTGTGTGTGTGTGACTCCCTGCTCCATCTTGGTCAGCAGGGTCAGCAGGAGGTCGTGACCTCTGACCTGTCCTTCACTGGGGGGGTCAAAGTCCTGGGGGGAGGGGGAGGGGGAGGGGCAGGAAGTGACACAACAGTCAGACAGGAAATACTACAACTGTAGTACTACAGTCAGCTGTGATCACATGATCCTCACCATCTCCTGCAGCTCCTGGAGAGAGCTGGAGAAGCTGCAGACAGCCTCGTCCTCTGAGAGACAGACAGGCAGAGAGAGAGACAGGCAGAGAGACAGAGAGAGAGACAGGCAGAGAGAGAGAGACAGGCAGAGAGAGACAGGCAGAGAGACAGACAGACAGAGAGAGAGAGACAGGCAGACAGAGAGAGAGAGACAGACAGAGAGAGACAGGCAGAGAGAGAGACAGAGAGAGAGAGAGACAGGCAGAGAGAGAGACAGGCAGAGAGACAGAGAGACAGAGAGAGAGACAGAGAGAGAGACAGGCAGAGAGAGAGACAGGCAGAGAGAGAGAGAGAGAGAGAGAGAGACAGGCAGAGAGAGAGAGACAGACAGAGAGAGACAGGCAGAGAGAGAGACAGAGAGAGAGAGAGACAGGCAGAGAGAGAGACAGGCAGAGAGACAGAGAGACAGAGAGAGAGACAGAGAGAGAGACAGGCAGAGAGAGAGACAGGCAGAGAGAGAGAGAGACAGAGAGAGAGACAGACAGGCAGGCAGAGAGAGAGACAGAGAGAGAGACAGGCAGAGAGAGAGACAGGCAGAGAGAGAGAGACAGACAGAGAGACAGAGAGAGAGACAGGCAGACAGACACTTCAGATCTCTAGTTTCACATATTTAATATTGACGTGTTGTTTATGATATGATATAGATGATGATGATGATGATGATGACGATGATGATGAAGGTACCTGTCATGGCCGCCGGCTGGTTGACACTGATGAGCAGTTCTCCCTCTGAGATGTGTTTGAGTGCTGCATCCGTCTCAGCTGTCACCGTGCTGCTGCTGCTGGAGCTGCTGCAGCTGCTGGAGTCCCGCGAGGAGCCGGAGGGGGGCGCCGGTCCGGGATCAGGACCGGGGGGAGGAGGAGACGGAGAGGGAGCCGGAGGGACGGAGGGAGGAGGAAGAGGGGAGGAGAGACGAGGCTCCTCCTCTGCTACTGACATCACCCTGCAGGAGGAGAGGGAGTCACAGTTCAGTCTGTAACGACACAGCGGGAGGAGGGAGGAGTCCGTCCACCTTCCCGCAGGTGAGGTGACACGTCTGTATGAGTCAAACTGGATCCTACATTTCCCACAATGCACCTGCATAGTGTCTTTCATTAGAGGTGTGTGGTTGTTTGTGTACATACAGTGGCTGCGGGTGTGTATCCAGGTGTTCCTCTGGTCTCTCCTCGTCCAATGGCAGCTCAGCGTCTCCCCAGGTGAGAGGGGGCGGGGCTTGATGAACAGCAGGAGGACTTCCTGCTGAGTGGGCGGGCTCTGGGCTGGAGGTGGGCGTGGCCACAGGCTCTGAGGTCACAGTCAGAGAGAGAGAGACAAAGCATCATCAGCTACAACCGGTTCTGGGGGGGAGTTTGTGAAAGGACTGAAACATAAAGCTAACGCTGCTAATGCTACTACTGCTATTTCTATAGTAAAACTAATGTTAATACTAATGCTACTATTGCTATTAATGCTAACACTGCTACTACTAGTTCTGCTGCTGCTGCTAATGCTGCTACTGCTGCTACTGCTAATGCTGCTGCTGCTAATGCTGCTGCTAATGCTGCTACTGCTGCTACTGCTAATGCTGCTGCTGCTGCTAATGCTGCTACTGCTAATGCTGCTGCTACTGCTGCTACTGCTGCTGCTACTGCTGCTGCTACTGCTGCTGCTAATGCTGCTACTGCTGCTACTGCTAATGCTGCTGCTGCTGCTGCTAATGCTGCTACTGCTAATGCTAATGCTGCTAACACTGCTACTACTAGTTCTGCTGCTGCTGCTAATGCTGCTACTGCTGCTACTGCTAATGCTGCTGCTGCTGCTGCTGCTAATGCTGCTGCTACTGCTGCTACTGCTAATGCTAATGCTGCTAACACTGCTACTACTAGTTCTGCTGCTGCTGCTAATGCTGCTACTGCTAATGCTAATACTGCTGCTGCTAATGCTGCTGCTGCTGTGTCTGACCTGGTGCTGTGATTGGCTGAGGAGACTCCTCGTTCAGCAGGCTGGTTGGTTCAGAGGGAGGGGGTGTGGTCAGGCGTGGAGTCTCTCTGCTGGGCGGGGTCAGGCTGGGTGGAGGGGTCGGTACTGGTGTAGGAACCAGTGGTACCAGTTTCTCCTGGAACAGAACCAGCAGCAGGATTCAGACAGACTGAAGACTGAAGATTTTAAAGTTTCTGTTGGTCCTGAGTTTTGGTACCTCCTGATGTGCTCCTGGACCTGGTTTGGGCGGCTCCAGTCCTGGTTCTGGTCCTGTCTCCAGCGTGTCTCTGTGTCCCAGCATCAGGGCGACGTGCTCCGTCAGAACCTCATTAACCAGCTGCCTGATCAGAGCCGAGTCCACCGACATGTTGCAGTCTACAAACAGCTGCAGACCTCCACCTCCTGCCGCCTCCACTGAACACACAACACGGACACCACAGTGATCTCAGGTGCTGCTCACGCTTCACTCTGCAGTCACAGGTGTAACTCACCTGGCAGACGTCTGGTCTTCACACGTGTTGACATTCTTACTGTAATATCTGGGACGAGGTTCTGCGCTCTGGCCTTTGAACTCGCGCTGTCTGCTGAGGTTTTGCGACACTCACGGGTCACGTCTCTTTACCTGTACAGCTGACGGTGTTTCGCGCGTGTTAGCGTTAGCACTGTTACTAGCTTATGTTTCTTACTGGAATATGTTTCACGTTAGCTGTTAGCCGGAGCAGACGGGCGCGTGGTAAAAGAGGGTCATTGTACTTGTAATCAGTGAGCATGTGAGGAGGCTGCGGCTGAGTTTTCTACCCCCGCTGCCGCTTCACGTGTTGTGAACAGGAAGCCTGTTTATAAGATGTGGCTCACTAACTTGTGTGTAACGCGGTGAAGCCGTGAGCTCTCTGTGGGAAAAGGGTTCAAACTGTGTTGTTAGCAGAAGCTTCTTCATGACACAAACTGTGAAAGTCTGAGGTCTGATAATGGCCGACATTTTGTCTTGTTGTCAACAAATGAACCATGAAGTCTGTGAATATAAAGCCTGATGTGGTCGTGATGAAGGAAGCAAAGTTTTGGCTCATTGATTTGAAGCATTTGACAGTCGACATGGCGCCATCTGCTGGGCAACATGTGATACTGCATGCATATGGATGGAGTGAATCTGTGATGATGGTACATCGTTAGATCAAGCTTCTGATATAAAAACGATCCCTTTACAGAGTCGCACACATTCAAAACCAGACAAAACCTCTCACGTGAGACGAGGCCTCGTTTGAGGTGGTCACGTGATTATTGATGTGTTGAAGCATCAAAACATCTCGCCGCGATTCGTCTTTCAACATCACTATGATGGATCTTCTTCCTCCACTGTTATTAAAAACACATCAGTGAGCCGCTCTGTTGTTCTTCATCACCACGAACACACACACTGTAGTTTATTCTGACTCACACACACACACCGTCCTGCTGCCCCAAATACTCACTACAGCACCACATGTGGATTCATCCGCCGCTGGAAATAGTCCCCAACAGATGCTCTGTTTCCTCCTGTTGGTCTGATAGAAACTACAGCGAGCAGCTGTTTGAGGAAACTACTGAGCCTTTTAAACAGGAAACTAGATATTTAAAGATTTACGTCTTCAGCAGGAACCAATGGGCTTGCAGCTGAGCGCCGCAGACAGGAAGTGAGACGGTACTGAGGGACGGACCGACAGATTTATACAGAATAAGAGCAGACTGGTACTTTAACATGAGCTGGTCAGACCAATGAGCGATCACCATGAAGAGATCTGTTCTGATTGGCCCGTCAGCCTCTCTGCTCACCAATGTCTGAGGTGACGCTCTGCTCCTCGGGCTCCGATTGGTCAGTGGAGTCGTTCTGGGCGGGGTCAGAGGGAGGGGGGCGGTACATCTCTGAGATCATCCTGGACATCAGCTGCTGCTCCACCCTGGGCACAACGGAAACAAACAGAACAGAGTAGAGCTACAGTGCTGTCGGCGCCACTGGGATCCAGTTCAGACTGGTTTCTCACCATTCCACCAGCCGGTTCTCCAGGGCATCTCTTTGCAGGTTGAGGCCCGGGACGGAGACCCGATCCTGGGCAGGGAGGGCAGAGCGGGCCTGGGGAGGGAAGACTGGGCCCTGATACAGGACCGGAGGGGGAGACGGGCCTCCGTCCAACTCCACCGCCTCCTCACCCACAACACTCACCTCCTGCTGCGGAAAGAAAGAAAGTTCTTATGAAGGAATACCACAAGGCTCGATGTTGGGTCCCGTCACAATTTATATTAACTGCGTTACATCCTTTAACAAACTGCGATGCCCGTCTTCATGCGGCTGATACGGTTCTGCCACTGAGGTACAACAAGCCTTTGACCAACGGCAAGATGCATTTCAATAGTTTGCATATTACCACTCACAGAGTACTGAGGGTTTCAGAGTACCAGGACCTCGGGATCCGGCCGATCAAACAGTTTCACACGGACACACGGATAACCGAGGCCGTCTTCTCGTCTGTGACGTTATCTACAGACGCGCCTCTGCCGCCACTCTTAAACCTCTGGATTCAGCTCAGCACGCCGCCCTGAGATCCGTTAACCGGTGACAGTTATTCACCGGTCTGAAAAGGCCGGGTCTCTAACAGGAAGACGGGACAGGCACTGGTTTCTTTTTATCTATAAAGCCCTTAAAGGCAACTTGCCGCACTATTTCACCTCCTTATTAAACTGGTTTTTGTCCTGAACACACCGACACTGAAACGCAACACATTTGTACCTGTAGGTCAATTTAAAACCAGGATTACAAACTACTCCGCTCTGTCCGTTTTCTCATCGTTATTTTTTGTGTGTATTTATTCAGTTTTGCACTCGACATCAGTGAAAATGAGGCCACGCCCTCAACGATTCCTCGAGATTTAAATAAAGGTTGAATAAGCAGCAAATGTTTAAATTCGTTATTTTAAATCGATAAACGACACAAACCGAAGAACGAGCGTCTGCTCCAGCCTCTAACCAGGAACTCTGAAGTAAAACACTGATCAAAGGTTTTAAATACTTACTCTTCCTATTTTCTAAATGTTGATGGTGTGATAAATGTCTAATACTGATCTTCATTTTAACAGTTTAAACGGTTCACGTTAGGGAATCTGATCTGGTATCAGCCAGACGGGGTCGATCCGCATTAAACACACGCTAACGCTAACAGTGACATCACGGCCGACTTGATGTCATCTTTCTAACGTTCAGACATTTTGTGCACTTTGTGTCGGAGGGACGTTTGAACTGACTTCACGTCTTACTAAAGGAAAACGTCATATTAACAAGTGTCCCTGAACACAGCGGTCACATGACCAGCGATGAACTGGTCTCTGTAACGTCTCTAATGGACGTCGCTCTGCACCTGGACGACCTGCACGTGTTCATTTCCCATAAGGTCGTTTAAATGTCTGCGTAACACCTGAGGAGTGATGTGGATCAGAGGCGGGTGCTACTAAATACTGCTCTGTAAAAATACTCTGTTACGCTCAGTTAAAGGTCGCACATTCAAGATTTCACTTAAAGTAAAGTACAAAAGTATTAACAGCAAAGTGTAGTTAAAGTATTAGAGTACTTGTTTTAGATCATAGATCGTGTTCTTGGAGAATTATTGCTGATACTTTAACACATACGCAGCACGTTAGTGTTTATATACTGTTGGATTTATAACACTGCGTCCTGTTCGATGAACACGTTTGGTTTGTAAAATCTGAATCTGCAGCTGCCAGATGAACGCAGTTCCTCTCTGAGATGCAGTGAAGTCCAAGTACCTCAAAGTGAACTTCAGTACAGTATCTGAGTTTCCACCACACAGAGAAGAATGATCTGAATCAGTTAGACACTGGTTTACAGATACTGGTCTCTGTAGTCCAGCCTGTAGTCCAGTCTGTAGTCCAGCCTGTAGTCCAGACTGTAGTCCAGCCTGTAGTCCAGACTGTAGTCCAGTCTGTAGTCCAGCCTGTAGTCCAGTCTGTAGTCCAGCCTGTAGTCCTGACTGTAGTCCAGCCTGTAGTCCAGTCTGTAGTCCAGTCTGTAGTCCAGCCTGTAGTCCAGCCTGTAGTCCAGTCTGTAGTCCAGTCTGTAGTCCAGTCTGTAGTCCAGTCTGTAGTCCAGTCTGTCTGTAGTCCAGCCTGTAGTCCAGACTGTAGTCCAGTCTGTAGTCCAGCCTGTAGTCCAGTCTGTAGTCCAGCCTGTAGTCCTGACTGTAGTCCAGCCTGTAGTCCAGTCTGTAGTCCAGTCTGTAGTCCAGCCTGTAGTCCAGCCTGTAGTCCAGTCTGTAGTCCAGTCTGTAGTCCAGTCTGTAGTCCTGCCTGTAGTCCAGCCTGTAGTCCAGTCTGTAGTCCAGCCTGTAGTCCAGTCTGTAGTCCAGCCTGTAGTCCTGACTGTAGTCCAGCCTGTAGTCCAGTCTGTAGTCCAGTCTGTAGTCCAGCCTGTAGTCCTGACTGTAGTCCAGCCTGTAGTCCAGTCTGTAGTCCAGCCTGTAGTCCAGTCTGTAGTCCAGCCTGTAGTCCAGTCTGTAGTCCAGTCTGTAGTCCAGTCTGTAGTCCAGCCTGTAGTCCTGACTGTAGTCCAGTCTGTAGTCCAGCCTGTAGTCCTGACTGTAGTCCAGCCTGTAGTCCAGTCTGTAGTCCAGTCTGTAGTCCAGCCTGTAGTCCTGACTGTAGTCCAGCCTGTAGTCCAGTCTGTAGTCCAGCCTGTAGTCCTGACTGTAGTCCAGCCTGTAGTCCAGTCTGTAGTCCAGCCTGTAGTCCAGCCTGTAGTCCAGTCTGTAGTCCAGTCTGTAGTCCAGCCTGTAGTCCTGACTGTAGTCCAGCCTGTAGTCCAGTCTGTAGTCCAGTCTGTAGTCCAGCCTCAAACACTCCATCCTCCAGTTTCTATCTGAACTGTCCAATCACCTTCTGCGCTGCAGACTGGACCAGGAAGTGTTTTTCTGTTTGTGTCCAGCAGGAGGAGCTGTGGGGCTGCAGCTGATTCACACTGAAACCAAATACACAAGGGAGAGGAGGAGGAGGAGGAGGAGGAGAGAAGGAGAGAAGGAGAGGAGGAGAGGAGGAGAGAAGGAGAGGAGGAGGAGGAGGAGGAGGAGGAGGAAGAGGAGGAGAGAAGGAGAGGAGGAGAGAAGGAGAGAAGGAGAGGAGGAGAGAGGAGGAGGAGGAGGAGGAGGAGGAGGAGGAGGAGGAGGAGGAGGAGGAGGAGGAGGAGGAGGAGGAGGAGGAGGAGGAGGAGGAGAGAGAGAGAGGAGGAGAAGAGGAGAGAGGAGAGGAGAGAAGAAGGAGAGAGGAGAGAAGGAGAGGAGGAGGAGGAGGAGAGGAGGAGGAGGAGAGGAGAGAGGAGGAGGAGGAGGAGAGAGGAGAGAGAGAGAGGAGGGAGGAGGAGGAGAGAGGAGGAGAGAGGAGGAGGAGGAGGAGGAGGAGAGGAGAGGAGGAGGAGGAGGAGGAGGAGGAGGAGGAGGAGGAGGAGGAGGAGGAGGAGGAGAGAGGGGAGGAGGAGAGGAGGAGGAGAGGAGGAGGAGGAGGAGAGGAGGAGGAGGAGGAGGAGGAGGAGGAGGAGGAGGAGGAGGAGGAGGAGGAGGAGGAGGAGGAGGAGAGGAGGAGGAGGAGGAGGAGGAGGAGGAGGAGGAGGAGGAGGAGGAGGAGGAGGAGGAGGAGGAGGAGGAGGAGGAGGAGGAGGAGGAGGAGGAGAGGAGGAGGAGGAGGAGGAGGAGAGGAGGAGGAGGAGGAGGAGGAGGAGAGAGGAGGAGGAGGAGGAGGAGGAGGGAGGAGGAGGAGGAGGAGGAGGAGGAGGAGGAGGAGGAGGAGGAGGAGGAGGAGGGGAGGAGGAGGAGGAGGAGGAGGAGGAGGAGAGGAGAGAGGAGGGGAGGAGGAGGAGGAGGAGGAGGAGAGAGAAGGAGAGAGGAGGAGAGGAGGAGGAGGAGGAGGAGGAGGAGGAGGAGGAGGAGGAGGAGGAGGAGGAGGAGGAGGAGGAGGAGGAGGAGGAGGAGGAGGAGGAGGAGGGGAGGAGGAGGAGAGGAGGAGGAGGAGGAAGAGGAGAGGAGGAGAGGAGGAGGAGAGGAGGAGGAGGAGGAGGAGGAGGAGGAGGAGGAGGAGGAGGAGGAGGAGGAGGAGAGGAGAGGAGGAGAGGAGGAGGAGGAGAGGAGGAGGAGGAGGAGGAGGAGGAGGAGGAGGAGGAAGAGGAGGAAGAGGAGGAGGAGGAGAGGAGGAGGGGTGGAGAAGAGGAGGAGGAGGAGGAGGAAGAGGAGGAAGAGGAGGAGGGGAGGAGGAGGAAGAGGAGGAAGAGGAGGAGGGGAGGAGGAAGAGGAGGAGGAGCTGTGGGGCTGCAGCTGATTCACACTGAAACCAGTTCAAAGAAATACACGAGGAGGAGGAGGAAGAGGAGGAGGAGGAGGAAGAGGAGGAGGAGAGGAGGAGGGGTGGAGAAGAGGAGGAGGAGGAAGAGGAGAAGGAGGAGGAAGAGGAGAGGATGAGGAGGAAGAAGAGGAGGAGAAGGAGGAGGAAGAGGAGAGGATGAGGAGGAAGAAGAGGAGGAGAAGGAGGAGGAGGAGGAGGAGGAGGAGGAAGAGGAGGAAGAGGAGAGGAGGAGGAGGAGGAGGAGAAGGAGAGGAGGAGGAAGAGGAGAGGATGAGGAGGAAGAAGAGGAGGAGAAGGAGGAGGAAGAGGAGGAGGAAGTGGTGGAGAGAAAGAGGAAGAAGAGGAGGAGGAGGATGAAGGTTACCTGGACGACGTCAGCGACAGACAGGAAGTCAGTTCCAGGAAAGACGCTCTCTTCGTCCTCCTCTTCTTCACTCTTCCTCTCGATGATTTCACCAGTGCGTGATGGAGGAGGAGCTTCACCTGCATCCAGCTGCTCCGCCTCCTGTCAGCACAGAAACACCTGTCAGTGACCTCTGACCTCTGACCTCCTTTAACTTTATTGCACAGTTTCAGCGAACACAAAAACTAGGACAATAAAGTTAATCAGAAATGTAAACAGCCGACGACAAACAGAGCAGAAGAAGAAACTCCAGGTGTTTCAAACACCTGTGAACAAAGTTCAGGCTCCTTTAAGAAAACAGAAAATAAAGGTTTGGTAGCAGAGCGTGTGCGTCTGCGTAGAGACCTGTGGTGTAACCTTCGTCATGTGATGCTCACCTGTGAATCAGGTATACGACTCTCATTCAATATCAGGAAGTGAAGCTGAAGCTGCTTCCACACAAACTTCCTGTTTCCTCTGAACACTTTCAGTTTCCTCAGTTACAAAGCAACAGTCTGTCTGTCTGTTTACCTGTCTGTCTACCTGTCTCTCTTCCTGTCTCCCTGTCTGTCTGTCTCTCTGTCTCTACCTGTCTGTCTGTCTCTACCTGTCTGTCTGTCTCTACCTGTCTCTCTGTCTCTACCTGTCTGTCTGTCTCTACCTGTCTCTCTGTCTCTACCTGTCTGTCTGTCTCTATGGTGCAGCTGTTGCTTAGCAACCAGATGTGCCTATTCAGACACAAGAGTTGAATTTGTGAAAGAGAAAGAGTGTGTGTTTATTTGTGTTTGTGTGTGTGTGTGTGTGTGTGAGTGTGCGTGTGTGTGTGTGTGAGTGTGTGTGTGTGTGTGTGTGTGAGTGTGAGTGTGTGTGAGTGTGTGTGTGTGTGTGTGTGTGTGTGTGTGTGAGTGTGTGCGTTTATTTGTGTTTCTGTGTGTGAGTGTGCGTGTGTGTGAGTGTGTGTGCGTGTGTGTGAGTGTGCGTGTGTGTGTGTGTGTGTGTGTGTGTGTGTGTGTGTGTGTGTGTGTGTGTGTGTGTGTGAGTGTGTGTGTGTGAGTGTGTGTGAAGTGTGTGTGTGTGTGTGTGTGTGTGTGTGTGTGTGTGTGTGTGTGTGTGTGTGTGTGTGTGTGTGTGTGCGCTTAGTGTGTGTGTGTGTGATGTGTGTGTGTGTGCGTGTGTGTGTGAGTGTGTGTGTGTGTGTGAGTGTGTGTGTGTGTGTGTGTGTGTGTGTGGTGTGTGTGTGTGTGTGTGAGTGTGTGTGTGAGTGTGTGTGTGTGTGTGTGTGCAGTGAGTGTGTGTGGTGTGTGCGTGTGTTTTGTGTTTCTGTGTGTGAGTGTGCGTGTGTGTGAGTGTGTGTGCGTGTGTGTGAGTGTGCGTGTGTGTGAGTGTGTGTGCGTGTGTGTGAGTGTGTGTGTGTGTGTGTGTGTGTGTGTGTGAGTGTGTGTGAGTGTGTGTGTGTGTGTGTGTGTGTGTGTGTGTGAGTGTGTGTGAGTGTGTGTGTGTGAGTGTGAGTGTGTGCATGTGTGTGTGTGTGCGTGTGTGAGTGTGTGTGTAACTTAAAGCTGCTGTTTAACTCAGATACACAAGTGGGAAGCTGGTAACTATGGCAACATCCATGTGACATGAACGCACTGCGTCCGAAAATCAATAAATCGTCAGGATGTTTGAGTAGCTTCGGTTTCACGTTCACTCTCCACCATTCCTAATTATTTCACCGCCATTAGACGGTCTGAAGAGACGCAATGCATCTTGGGACAGTTTTTCTCACAAATCCACACGCGACGCAGCTGGAACGCCACTTTGACGTCACGCTTGGCCTGAAGAGTACGTTAGCCTCAGACTCACCTGTGACTGTAGCTCAGATGCTGCGTCGTCCACGGCAACCACACTAGATGTGGGAGGAGCTGTGGGAGGTGATGTCACTTCCTGTTGACGCTCAGCGAGACACCTGGAAGAGTCCATCCTGCGACGACCTGAGGGGGAGGACAAGGGGTCAACTTTCATTTTTAATATTATTTACTATTTTTTACTTTTGTAATTTTAATTTTATTTCACTATTTTATCATTTTATTTACATTATTTTTCACTGTTTTACTTTTAAATATTTTTTTGAATTTAGTATTGATCATTGAATCTTATTTCTGATTTCCTCTCAGCAACAGCAGCAGATGTGAAAGTTATATTAAAGCTGTTCTTTGAGTCCAGATTTTACTTTAAAAGGTTTTATTGATAACATTTTTATGTAGACGAATATTTTATAAATAATAAAACATCCACAGAGCTTTTAGAAAGGTGCGGAATAAAAGTAGCACTTTACCTAAAAAAAATATTATGATTGTGAATTAATCATTTTAAAATCGACGGGTCCAAAATGTTTTGTTTATCTCTCTGTCTGACGTTTGCTTCCTGCTTCTAACAAGGCCTGTGAGCCAATAGTGTAACAGCGTTGGTATCACGTGGTATAGCTGCCAGTTACTGTGGAGAAAACGGACACTGACGTTAGCACATATTAGCTAACTTAGCTTAATCGTCCGAACAACAATGACCCATAAAATTACAGTTCTGCATATTTAAACAAAATAAACAACAACTACCGACAGTCATAAAGTCCTTAAAACCAAAACTAACGTGTTGTCGAAGTTAGAAAAACAACAGCTTCAGTCCCCGAGGAGCTACGTTAGCATTACTGACGGTCGCGTCCAGTTAGCTAACGTTATACAGTAGTTCCCTCAAACAACGTACCGTTATAACGAAGATGCGTATCAGAGGAGATGTAGAAGCAGGCCAGGGTCCGACAGAACCGACGGCCCGGGGCCAGTACAAGTTTACGCAGGGCAAGTTGACTGACCAGTCACTGGTCCTTCCGGGCCGGTGGCGGACTGGTCCGCTTATGAAAAGACGGTCGCTCTTCTTTAAGGACGGAGCGGACGTGGGATCCCAATATATGACCGGTGTATCATGTCGAAGGTAAATTAAAGTTATACTGTTTAGGCCTGACTGTCGTTGAGGATCGTCTCATATAGCAGTCTGACGTTAGCCCTGTTAGGAGACACTTCGCTGAGGGACTTGTGGCTAGCTCGCCATGTAGCCAGCTGCGTTGAGCTCAACAGCTGCGGTACTCACGCTAATGTAAAAATCTGAAAATACTGACATCAGATCGTACAGCCGTCCTTTCTGTTATCAATGTTATCAATAGCACCTTTAATATTTCTAAATAAAAGTCTAAGAAGACTTATAAAAGGCTAAAAAAGACTTTTATTTGATAAATGTCCGTCGCCACACAGGGATTTCTGGGTAATGGAGTCCTTAATGTTCTAACCATTACCTCTTATTGTTCTGTCGATTCCTTTGTTTTGTTTTATTTGTTCATTCAAAATAAAATACACAAAATAAAAATGAATAATAATAATAGATGTTAATTAGTTTACTGACCCAGCGGGATCGCCATGGGAACGGAGTAATTGTCTGCAGGGGTCACTGTGAGGTCAGCTGGGTCACCAGAGGTCGGGTGGGAGGAGCCGATGATGTAATGATGCTGAGGTGGTCCAGGTGACGGACCGAGGGGAGGAGCCAAACACGTCTGAGTCTTACAGGACTTCACCTTCACACCTGATGGAGACAGACAGAGAGAGTTCCCAGCTGGAATCAAACCCGTGATGTTGCCGTTACACATCTGAACCACCCAAACCAACAGGACGCAGCGAGGACAGGAAGTTTAGCCCTCTGTTCACACAAAGAAACACAGTCTCTGGAGTCTGAAGCTTGCAGGTGTGTTACAGGTGAGCTCATAATTTACAGACTCAGCTCTGATTGGCCACTTTACTGGCGCAACAAAGTACTTCACTTCCTGATTGCTGCGTTTCCACACGTTGTTTTTCTTCTTAAAGTCCTGGGAGACGGACTCTCGACGGACCGCTACGACCCGCCACGCTAGCACTATCCTTAGCGAGTTAACTGCTAACAGGTTTACTGCCGGCTGGCTACGATTGGCTCAGGCTGCGACAGCTGACCACACTGACCGTCTGTTTGTCCGGGAGTTTTTATTTGCAAACTTGTTACAATGAGCTCATTTCAGAAGAAATACAAGAACGATACAAGTCACCGAGCTAACAAGGCTACCAAAAGCTAGCCTGCTGACGCCTTTGGTTTTCCCCACTGGTCACGTGACCCTCTCCTTGCAGGTCCTGGGAGCTCGGTCAAGTTTATCGTAGAGAAGTGTGAAGCCGTTGACGATCAGCTTGTCCTCCATTTTGTTTGACGTTCTTTTGTGTGAACCAGCTGACTGGTTGTCTCCAGGTTGTCCCTCCTTTTGAAATTTTTTCTAATGAAAATGATGTTGACCATGTGATCCCCGCTCTCTGCTGCACGCTAGCTAATGTTTCCTCTAGTTTTTAAATGATCTAGCTACGCTATAACAGCGATGCCGACGATGCACCGCGTGGCAGAGAGGAAACAGGAGAGAGGCTGGACACAAACACACAGTCGGTGTTTATGTTGCTAGCTAGCTTACAGCTAACGTACAGGTGGTACTCTGGCTGTTTGAGGCGAATAAACTGTCCAGCATTCACACTTACGTGGTTGTTGTTTCGTGTATCTATGTACACTGTTCTGTGTGTCGTTTATCGTTTAAACTCAATCAAATTTGAAACTTGAAACAAAAACCATTCTTCTGACCTCTGACGCTCTCCACAAGCCGGGGGCGGGACTTCCTGCTGAGCGGTGAGCCAGGTGAGCTGAAGCGAAGGTACGGACTCTTCTTCAGGGTTCGTCTCAGACCTTCATACGGAGCTCTGCCGTACAGACGAGTCAGGTACGACTCTCCGTCCACCACCCGCTCGCTGTCTGTCAGTCTACCTGGGACTCTGTCAGGCTCCGCCCCCTGCTGCTGGACATAGAAACGATCAATGACAGAGTCCTCACCTGTACATTACCGATCAAATCAATCACATCGATCGATCAGAGCCCAGTCTGACCTGTCTGTGTCCAGCTGTCTGTCTTCTGTTTCCTCTTCCCGCCACAGTCTTACTTCCTGTTCCTCTGAGCGCGCTCACTGGCCTCCCCCTGCCCGTGTGGGCGGAGCTCCCAGCGGCCCTCTGCTGTGATGTCACTGCGGCGTCTCTGCTGGCTGAGTGTCTGGTCGCAGCGTCTGCAGCTCTGCAGCGGACAGCGTCCTCTGAGGACATCTCGGCCTGAGGACAGGAGGAGAACTGAGACGGACACGACGACATAAAGCGGAGTAATCTGAGCTAACAGTCTGGTGTTTGGACGCCGTTTCCATGGAGACATGAAAGCCTCTGAAAACTCATCAGCCAGCGATCCTGCACGAACGCGTCGCACAGTTGGATCAGTTTTCTGAAGTTCTTCTCAGACGTGGAGTCTGAAACATCGCTGCTTCGTTATGATACTTATATTTAGCAGCTGGTGAGGAAGAGGAGGGTTTGCTCTCTCAGCTGCAGCACTGACGAAGCTCGCCTCCTCCTCTCACAGCGAATCCACCGATACGCCAGTTTCATCATTTAACGTCATCACAGAGCGGATCCTGCTTCCTGTTTAATAACACCGACACATTGAGTTGTTTACTTCCTGTTAGCTCACGTGCTGTAAAGCGTTCGGCTGCTCGTTCGTTTCAGCCGACGTGAATGAAACTGAGAGCAGAGACTGTTGGTCAGACTGCACAGGAGAAACAGTTCAGAAACTCTGATCTGAGAAGAACTTCAAACTGACTCCTGGGTAATAATAATAATAATAATAATAATAATAATAATGTAATGGTAATATAGCGGCTTCCTTAACCAACCTTGCCGCCGCGGTGAGGGTCAGAGGTGAGTCCTGGGTTCGAACATTTGTGACGCGCTTAATTGTCTGTACTTTACAAATGTTCTGAGGTCCAACATGCGTTTTGTAGGTTTATTGCACACGAGCCATCACAGCGCGGCAGACAGAGGACGGACATGACAACCAGATGCATAAAACAGGAAAATCAGGCGGTCAACAAAAATGACTGCTACCCGTCCCTGACTCTCAACAACCCGGCCTCAGGTAAGTGCGCACCTTTACAGACATACGTGCACCTGCTCCCGTGAGCTCCGCCCCCTCAGCACCAGACCAACCCACACACAGTGCACCCATGTTCTGTCTCCTACAGGTAATATTAATGTTAATAATGAATAATAATGATCATTTTACCCAGAATTCAAATAATTAACGTCTGACAGCTGCAGAAAACACCGTAGACCCTCGGCCATCAGAGACGACAGACAGTTCACAGACGGTCAGTAACAGTCGGCGCAGGCCGACCGCACCGGCGCCGCGCCTCTCGTCACTTGTACGTGAAAGTGAGTCGGGTGTTTATTCAGACATGAGAGCGAGCGGTTTCATCACCATCAGATTAAAGTGCTGAAACGGGACAGATGTGTTTCTCTCTGAGCTCTTCTCACTCAGGAAGAAGGACGTGCGGAGTAGAAAAAGACATTTCTGCTTCGATCTGTCCGTCGCGAGTCCGACAGTGTTACAGCGGCGCGATGATAAGTCAGCGGAGGACTCGAAACTACAGGCTACAGTTTTTACACTCATTTTCTAGGCCTGTTCCACGCAGATCAAGTTTTATCCTGGAATTCCAGGTGTTCCAGGACAACCCTGCTGAGAGCTCACCCGGATGTCTTTGGTCAAAGTGCTGATCCAGGCGTCCACGGTCTTCTTGATCCGAACCTCCTCGGCCCAGTCTCTGCAGAGGACAGAGGACACAGACTGATCAGAGCAGCAGACGGTCACTCTGTCTTCTTCTGTGGTGTTTGATGTTGGTATTTTATCATGAGATATAAAAACAGCAAGTCAGCTCTTCTTCTGGAAATCTGCTGTTTCTACAAACCCTGAGGAAGCATCATGAGCTGACACAGGACAGAGCGTGTGTTTATATTTATATATATTTATATATATATATAAAATAATAATGCTTTGCACCTTCACTATTTTGTTTTCGTATTCATGCATTTCTTTAATAACTCAATATATTTAGTTTATCACATGTAACAGCGCTGTTCGGTGCAGGACGCTCGGTTCTTTACGCCTGTAAGCCAAACATTTACTGTCACATTAGCGGAAAATACTCTAAATCACAAGCTGTCCAGGAATTATCCACGTCCCTGTGCAATCGGACAAACCTAAAAATATAAATAAAACCTTTTGGATGAATATAGTTCCAGATGAACGTCTGATGCGAGTGTGTTGATACAAGTTATACAGCTTGATGCTGTTACCTAACGATGATAATTAGCACTGATCAATCAAAGGAATGATGTAAAATGAAATGTATAATGTAAGATCTGCACATAGCTGTCAGATGAAAACCTTGTATCTCCTACGTCTTAATAACTGACGAACACAGCCCTGTTTTAGCCGTTGACCGGAGGCTTTTTGGCATTTTCCAAACGATTTTGAGTCTAAGGTGAAAAATGTTTTCAGCCGATATGAAGACCCGACTTCCTCCCCGATGGATTTTGTGACGTGTGGGGAATAAAAACAGCAGTGACACGAATCTGACAGGAACGAATCATCGCTGAAGGCAGCGGAGACAAAGACAGTGTCCCTTCAGTGAGACAGCTGTCAATCAAAGTGATGACCTCGTCACCGCCCGCAGGGCGCTCTGAGGCTGCCTGTCAATCAACACCATGAACACACACACACACACACACACACACACACACTCTGACTTTAATGCGTTTGACTGCAGCTCTGCACCAACAGTTCTCTACTGACGTGAAAAACACGATTCTTCTGATCAACTGCAGAACGCCGATCACTTCCTGCTGATCAGTTTCAATGATCACACTGCCAGCTGTTTACATTTACAGTCAGAATATAAATACAGATAAACTGTATTTATGTTTTACAAATTTCAAATCTCTTCTTCACCTCCAGTGCTAGCTACCTGTTAGCATAGCCATGTTAGCAACCTGCTAGTATAAGCTATTGTAGCCAAGATAAAGTCAGTGTTAGCTCTTTTAGTTTCTTAGCACATTAGCTGACATTTAGTTAATGTTTGCTAAAAGTTTTTGGTTTAACCATAATGTTAGCAGCCTGTTTATATAAGCTACCATAAAACAGCTTTTAGTTACCTATTAGTAATTATTAGCTTTTAATACCTATAAGCATTACCTACGCTTCCCTGTTAGCAGACATAAAGTTAACATAAGGTATGTGTTAGCGTTAGCCATCAGTCAGCAGACAGCAAGTTAGCATTAGCTACCTGTTAGCAGCCAGTGCCTCCAGCTGGCAGTGCAGGACCTCTCCTGTTCTGGCTCTCAGCAGAGACTCCAGGTTCTCCTCCAGAACCTTCTTCTGTCTCTGAACCTGACGGAGAACCTGACCCGCCTCCTCCAACATGGACGGAACCACAGGCCTCCTCTGGACCAGTACGGACTGGGACTGGGTTTGATGGGTCTGATTTTGTTGGGACTGGATTTGTTGGAAAGGGCTTTGATGGGACTGGGACGGGATTTGTTGGGACTGGACTAGTTTTGATTGAGACTGGTTTTGTTGGGATTTGGATTGTTGCAACTGGGATTGTTGGGGCTCAGTTTGTTGGGACTGGGATTGTTGGGACTTGGACTGGAAGTGGCTTGGTTGGGACTGGATTTGTTGGGATTGAGACTGGTTTTGTTGGGACTTGGATTGGAAGGATTGGGAGTGGTTTTGTTGGTAGTGGGATTGTTGGGACTGAATCAGGTTTTGTTGGGACTGGTGGTGGTCTGGTCCAGGTCTGGTGGTTTTGAGAGAGTTTTCCGGCTGTTGGACGACAGAAAGTTATTCAGACTTTAAATCAACAAACAAACAGCAGGAAGCTCCCTGGTGTTTCGACATCAATGATACTGAACTCGACTGTACTCTAGTTTTATTCTCTGCTAACTCACCGTCAGCAGCGTCTTCATCTCACTCTTCAAACGTCCCATCTCCGTCAGCATCTCATTGGCTCTCCTTGCCGCCGCCTGACTGTGATTGGCAGAAGACTGCAGGTGACTTCCTGCAGCTGGCTGGGTTGCTGTGGAAACGCTGGGAGCACCTCGGCTGTACCGGTCATCTCTGAATCAAAGAAGAAGAAGACAAACGGAGAGCAGCAGAGTTAAGAGTCGATATCCGGAGTCCCGAACGAGCTGAGGAACAGAGGGAACTCTCGGGCTAACAGGAGAGGGGGGGTTGTCCGCCGCCGGGGCTCGTTTTAAACGAAGTGACCCCTTTATAGTGATTTCTCTTTCATGGCACATGAGCTGTCGTGTCTCCAGTCTTACCTGCTGCACGACGTCACCTTTAACAGGGTGTTTGATGCGGTGATTTCGATATTTATTTCATTTTGAAATGTCTAAATATGTGATTTTGAAATTTAGTCAAAGTAAATGACCTACAGTAAGCAGGTTGAAATGAACCTGCAGCCCCCTCGGCCCGGCCTCAAGGCGCCACCGTGGGAACCACCAGCCCGCTGACAAAAAATCAGTCGACAACTATTTTAATAATTGTTGGCGACGTCTTCAAATGAGTTGTTTTGTCCGACCAACGGGGATTCACTTTACTGTGATACAGAACAAATCTTACACACTGAAGAAACTGTTATTAGAACGACTATCGATTATCAAACATGTTGATTAACTCTGCTGTTCAATTATTAAAGTTATGGACCAAAAGTTTCAGCAACACTGTTTGTATTAGGGCTGTCGCTTTTTATTCAAAGGAGCTGTTTGAATTCAAACTTTACGATCTTTAATCACAGAACTGTGTTTGAGGTAGTTTGGTTTCTGGTCCAGCGGAGGGCGCTCTTAACATTCACTGTCAGCTCGACCTGTTGACCCGATCAGTAAACTAAGCTAATCAATAAAACAGAGGAGGACACTAGCGAGCCAAGCCGAGCTGATCAGATCATCAGGACACGAAGCATCTGAGAAGCGACCAACAAACATCAGACTTAAATGCAGCTGTTACTGTGCAACCACAACACACCTGAGACACAGGTGAGGCAGCGGAGCCACGTCACCTGTACAACCAGAAACCTGCGGAGCCACGTCACCTGTACGACCAGAAACCAGCGGACCCATGTCACCTGTACAGCCAGAAACCAGCGGAGCCACGTCACCTGTACGACCAGAAACCTGCGGAGCCACGTCACCTGTACGACCAGAAACCAGCGGACCCATGTCACCTGTACGACCAGAAACCAGCGGAGCCATGTCACCTGTACGACCAGAAACCAGAAACCAGCGGAGCCACGTCACCTGTACGACCTCGTCTGACTGCAGACTTTGCACCACACTCGTCCTCAGAAGCTCTTAAAAAGGCCGATCAGAGAGAAGATTTATATTTATATATTATATATAGAGAGATGAAGCCTGTTGTTGATTTTTGTTGATTTTTATTTTTTATTAATTTGCCGTTTATTTTACCAGGAAGTCCCACTGAGATCAAACATCTCTTTTACAAGGCAGACCTGGCCGAGACAGCAGCTGTTCAAAATCACAACATTTTAAAAAGCAACATAAGAAGATCAGCTATGCGAACACAGAGAAGAGAAACAGCCACATGCAGAACTGGAGACACGACAGGAAACAGCAGGAAAACGCCGCCAGCGACGGCCGTCTGCCGTTTCCTGAGCGTCGCTACGGTCTGCTGCCTCTGGAGTCAATCAGAGGACGCCGGTGTGTGGGGGGGATGGGTGGGGACAAAATGGCCGCCACTATAACCTCCTGCTCTGTCGTTCACACACTGCTGCTGTTGCTAGGCAACGGCTCAGTGGTTTCCCATGGTGACAGCGAGCGAAGATGCTGATGGAGGAGAGAGGGAGGAGGAGGTGAAACAGGCTTCTCCTCTCTGTAGACCTTTACGTGCCACCAATAATTCATGAGGTTTGTAGTAACGGAGGGAGATGAATATTAATGCAGTGTGTGTGTGTGTGTGTGTGTGTCAACCTTTTCTTTCATTTTGTCCTTGTGGTTTCCCATCATCCTCTCTGTCTCTCTCAGGTAAAATGGAGGATTTACAAGATGAATGATCATATGGGATAAATGTGGGTCCATTAGGGCTAAATATGGGACCAAGTGGACCCACTTGGACCAAAAATGGACTAAACGTGGGTCCAAATGTTCTAAATCGAGACCCACTTGGGGTCCATTTGGGCTAAAGATGGATCTAAAGGGCTGAATATAGACCCATGTGGGCGAAATGTGGGTCTATACGAGCTAGAGCTGGTAAAGGTGGACCCATCTGATGTAAAGGTGAACCCACATAACAGAGCCGCGTGGGCTGACACCTGGACCGACGCCTGGACCGACACGTGGACCGACACGTGGACCGACGCCTGGACCGACGCCTGGACCGACGCCTGGACCGACACGTGGACCGACACGTGGACCGACGCCTGGACCGACGCCTGGACCGACGCCTGGACCGACGCCTGGACCGACACGTGGACCGACGCCTGGACCGACACGTGGAATTAATTTGAGCTCAGCTTCAGTTATAAATAACTACAAAGGTTCAGCTGAGATCTGTGATCAGGTTTTGTTGGTTCGACGTCAACTCGACCAATCAGACGGAGACAAAGAAGCGTGAGACAGGGACGACGTGTCAGGAGGGGGGAGGCAACACCTTTCCGACCGCTCGTTTGTCTGTCAGAAAGACAGAAACATGGGGGAGGGGGGAGATAGCACTGACATCATCGTCTATAAATGGAGTCGACGCTGTGAGACGCTGACCTCTGACCTCATCACCTGTCACCTGCAGGGTCAACAGCCTCCACTCAGCTCGCTCAAATTCAAATAAGCTTTATTGGCATATTAATGACGTATTACTGAACATCATGTTTCATCTGTCACCGTCTCTGCCTCTTTGTTTCCTCGGCACACTGCTGAATAAAAGACGAGGCTGGTAACCACGGCAACAGCAGCATCCAGACAGGCAGACAGGCAGACAGGCAGGCAGACAGACAGACAGACAGACAGGCAGGCAGGCAGGCAGACAGACAGACAGACAGGCTTGTTTACTCGTGTACATTGTGGGATCGAGTGTTCAGCAGATCAGCTGTTTTCATCTGACAAATATTCAGCAGCTGCAGAGTAAAAGTCTGTTTTCATTCGATCCATTTATGTATTTTAGTAAATACGTACAACACACGAGTCAGACTGTTGCTAATGATTAATAAAAAGAAAATATGTGTGTGTGTGTGTGTGTGTCTGTGAGTGTGTGAGAGTGTGTGTGTGTGAGTGTGTGTGTGTGTGTTGACAGTGAGGGTTAAGGTGCCCTTGGCTCAGTGCAGCAGCTCTATGCGTGCATGCTAACGTACACACACACACTGTGGGGACTCCAGGGTGGTTTCTAAGGAGTCCTCACACGCGCACACACACACACACACACACACACACACACACACACACACACACTCTCTCCAGGTGTGTTGTTGCTCAAAGAAAAAAATCTGCAATGCAGCAAGAAAAACAAACTGCTGAGAGACTCGCAGAGTTGGTACTATTACCTATACTGCTATTACTGCTAATACTGCTAATAGTGCTAATACTGCTATTACTGCTAATAGTGCTAATACTGCTATTACTGCTAACACTGCTATTACTGCTAATAGTGCTAACACTGCTAATGCTGCTATTACTGCTAACACTGCTAATGCTGCTATTACTGCTAACACTGCTATTACTGCTAATAGTGCTAACACTGCTAATGCTGCTATTACTGCTAACACTGCTAATGCTGCTATTACTGCTAACACTGCTATTATTGCTATTACTGCTAACACTGCTATTACAGCTAATACTGCTATTACTGCTAACACTGTAAATACAGCTATTACTGCTATTACTGCTAACACTGCTATTACTGCTAACACTGTTAATACAGCTATTACTGCTATTACAGCTATTAATGCTAACACTGCTATTACTGCTAATACAGCTAATACTGCTATTACTGCTATTGCTGCTAATACTGCTATTGCTATATCACTCACATTATTTTCTATATGACTGCTACCGATACTACTGCTGCTAACACTGAAACTAATACCAGAATACTGCTTGCTGCTGTTGTAAACAGGTACTACTGATACTGGCACTGCTACAGGTTTCACGTACTGCGTACATCACAAGTTATTGATAATGAAACACTTTTGTTCCCAACATGTTCACTCAGAAAACACAAGTCGGGTTTGTTTTTCTTTAACATCAACTGCTGAAGTCTTTGTGTGGCAGTAAAATATTCACATGCGGCTAACACCAATAATATTCCTACTGATTACTGTACCATTACTGCAAATACTACAACTGCAATGATAGAGTTACTGCTGCTGCTACTGCTACTAATGTAAATACTGCTGCTTCTTTATGAAATGGCTGTACAGTCAGGTGCACCACTACAGTCAGGTGTACTACTACAGTCAGGTGCACCACTACAGTCAGGTGTAGCACTACAGTCAGGTGAACCACTACAGTCAGGTGCACCACTACAGTCAGGTGCAGCACTACAGTCAGGTGAACCACTACAGTCAGGTGAACCACTACAGTCAAGTGTAGCACTACAGTCAGGTGCACCACTACAGTCAGGTGCACCACTACAGTCAGGTGTAGCACTACAGTCAGGTGCACCACTACAGTCAGGTGTAGCACTACAGTCAGGTGAACCACTACAGTCAGGTGCACCACTACAGTCAGGTGCAGCACTACAGTCAGGTGAACCACTACAGTCAGGTGAACCACTACAGTCAAGTGTAGCACTACAGTCAGGTGCACCACTACAGTCAGGTGTAGCACTACAGTCAGGTGCACCACTACAGTCAGGTGTAGCACTACAGTCAGGTGCACCACTACAGTCAGGTGTAGCACTACAGTCAGGTGCACCACTACAGTCAGGTGTAGCACTACAGTCAGGTGAACCACTACAGTCAGGTGAACCACTACAGTCAGGTGTAGCACTACAGTCAGCAGTACACAGTGTTAATACACACTCACTCACTTCACGTCCGCTGGTTTTAACATTAACATATTATTCTCAAACTCTGCCCGTCCTGCCAGCAGCTGTGGTCTCCGTGGTAACCAGCACTGACACACCAGCGCCCCCCGGAGGACGACAACACGTCTGTCACGGACCTCATGCCGTCCTCCGGTCTCACTGCTGTAGTACAACATTACTGAGTGCTAGCTCTGCTAGTACTGCAGATATAAGCAGAAGCTAGTAATGCTGCTGCTTGTCACTGTGGTCACGCCCCGCCATGAAAACGCTGAAGGCGCCGCGCTGCTACGACCCAACTGCTCTGATGAAGCACACTGACGCCTTCATTCACTAATTCCAGTCTCTTGTGCTTTGCTGTTTTTAGAGCAGCTAACCATCACTGACACTCAGCACTTCCTGCAGATGTTTCACATTAAAAGCCCACCAGGAAGAGCGATTATTTATTCCCTTTGTTTCACCGACAGCAGCTGAACGGTCAGCGGCGTGGTATTGTTGTTAACCACAGGAAGTAGCGGTGAGTATGACGGGACTCTGTTGCACAGGCGGAAAGTAACTAAGTACATTTACTGTAAGTACAGTTTCGAGGTACTTTACTTTGAGTATTTCCATTTTCTGTTCTTCTACGTCACAGAGGGAAATACTGTAAATTTGAATGCACTATATTTATCTGATAATTTTGCAGATTCAGACTAATAACAATCTATAAATTATAGATTAAGATAAAACTTTATTGATCGGGGGAGGGGGGGGTCACAAGTTACCCAGCAGGATATAAAGTCATTAAAATCAGCTGGACCTTCACCAGCTGCAACACTAAAGTGATGAACACATGAATGATTGATGAGCGCTTTAGCTTTTGGTACTTTTACTGAAGTAAAAATAAGCAGGACTTGAATCTGAGTATTTCTACTCGCATATTACTACTTTTACTACAAGATCTGAGTACTTGGTCCACCGCCGCTCTGCTGTTTACTGATGCTGTGGAAATAAACGTCACCGGGTTCATCGAGACAAACAGGTAAACAGGAACAGGAAATACGACCGAAGATGAAACAGGAAGAGAAGGAAAGAGCGGCCACATCTCGCGTGACGCGTTGCTCTGATGTTTCGTCACACTTTACACACCTTTTACCCAAAACTCAGTTCAGCCGCATCTATTCAGACAGAAGGAAAGAAAAGTCATGCCACTGAAAAGTTCATACCAATGGAATTTATTACAACGGACTCAGCTCCAAGGCACGTTACAAGATCAATGTGTTCATCATGTTCATGTGTCGCTGCAGGAGCAGAAATACAAAACAGTGCTGCTGGCCGCTGAATCCAACCTTACAGGTAAAAAAGGAAAACGGAGGAAGGCTGACGAGAAAAGCTTTATTGCAGTAAGAAAATAAAAAAAACTAAACAAATTCACAAAAATATATTACAGACCGAATAAATGAAATTAAAAAGTGAAATAAATAGTTTGAAAACTTCTCTACGAAATAAAAAGGTTTTGTTTTTACAGACACACGATGAAGTCCGTCACTGTGACTGAGAGCTGTCTCGCTCTCTGAACAACACATCACACCATCACTGTTCACACCTCCGTCACCTCCACCACGACACAAACACTCCACCTCCTCTTAACATCCACATGTAGAATATTTATACGTTTCTCTCAGCGTCTCCGTCCCGGGACGGGTCCGGCTCTTCGTTAAACCGCCAGTCTGCCGCAGAGAATAACTTCACTGCGTTTCATCCACCTGGCGGCAAACACGCGACGATCGATCGATCGGAGCGAATCGATATCTGCTTTCATCCGGAACTAAATCAGTCCGCTGCTCGCTTCACCTCTTTAACTGAAGCCGTTTGTGTTTCTGAGGCTCGGCCGCAACTAACGACGATTACCGATTCATCTGCCGATCGTCTCCCAATTAATCGATTAGTCAATAAAATGTCAGGAAAGAGTGAAAAATGCCCGACTGAAGCCAAAGCGACAAAATCACAGCTGCTCCACTTCCTGTCAGCTGTTTCCAAAATCCCTTCAGACGTCTGATGAACTACAGCAGTGAAGGGTGGAGGGGGTCAGGACTGGGTGGAGGGGGTCAGGACTGGAGGAGGGGGTCAGGACTGGGTGGAGGGGGTCAGGGCTGGGTGGAGGAGGGTCAGGACTGGAGGAGGGGGTCAGGGCTGGGTGGAGGAGGGTCAGGACTGAGGGTCAGGACCAGAGGAGGGGGTCAGGGCCGGGTGGAGGGGGTCAGGACCAGGTGGAGGGGGTCAGGACCGGAGGAGGGGGGTCAGGGGCTGGGTGGAGGGGGTCAGGGCCGGGTGGAGGGGGTCAGGACTGGAGGAGGGGGTCAGGGCTGGGTGGAGGAGGGTCAGGACTGAGGGTCAGGACCAGAGGAGGGGGGTCAGGGCTGGGTGGAGGGGGTCAGGACCAGGTGGAGGGGGTCAGGACCGGAGGAGGGGGGTCAGGGCTGGGTGGAGGGGGGTCAGGGCCGGGTGGAGGGGGGTCAGGGCTGGGTGGAGGGGGGTCAGGTGGAGGAAATACTGAATCTCTTTGTTCAGTTTTAATCTAATTTTTCATTTTGGCCTAAAATTGGTCAATTTAAAGAATTTTAAGCCTAAAAACCACCAGAGTCGGTCTTGAAAAGCCACCCGGTCTAATTAGTGAGGAAAGTCCCAGAAAGACCGGTTGGCAGTTCTTTAGGCCGGCGTCCTCGGCGGACCGACAGTCCTGCTGCTCCGGTCTTATCTGGATTCATAACAGGGACGGGACTCACTATTTCAATCCACTGACCTCTTCACTCACTCATTCATTAACTTGCAGCAGAGACACAAAGGCTCTTCCTCACCGAACTCTTCATCTTTAACACTCGGACGCTCAGAGAGCAGGCAGCGGGCCGATGGGTCACTGTTTCAGACACTTCATGGACTAAACGTTCCTCAGAAACAAACATCACCCCTCTTCTAGAGTCCTGAACAGGCTGGACGACAGATTCACCTTCATCACGTTCAAGAAAATCAGGTTTTCATTTTAAGAAACGTTTTCTGTTTGCTGCGAAACATCTGATCCGGTCTCTCTCTATCAGCTGGAGATTCTGGCGCCTGTCTCAGACTCAGACCCCCCCCCCCCCCGGTAAAAACAGGCTGCGACTGTCCCGCTCAGGCAGGGTGAAGCTGTTCGATCGTCAGAATCACAGCAGACTGAGCAGGCTGCAAAACCAAATCTCAAGATTTACCAAATATTCTAAAAGTGAAGTCAAATAAAGTGTCGGGGACGACCTACAGCCAGGAAAGACTTGAACTACACCAAATTATTGTAATAAAACCCACATGTGGCCTGATGTCACGATATTATACTGAAATATTGGTATTTTACACTTTTACGTTCCTTACCTCGTCCGTATTTCTCCTTAAAATTAAAAGTTAACGGCGTTTCTAAAGAATAATCTGCAGTCCTGATTCTGTCCTCTGCTGTTTCACCTATTCAACATCCCACCTGATCAATAATCACTCATCAGCATCAAGACATTTTTCATTCAAGACATTTCTGAAGAAAACTCAGTAATCTGAAGTGTTGAGGCTCAGCAGCGTCTTCCTCCTCCTCCTCCTCCTCAGGGGTCTCTCTCCTTCTTTACCTTCACATCTCCGGCCAGGATGGTGGCTATCTCCCCCTGCATGAAGGCCCAGGGCACGTTGGAGCCGACCAGCGGGCACTTCTCCCCGCTGGGGCAGTACACCTCCCCGGACGCCCCCTGGGCCTTGATGCTCTCTCTGGAGCAGGGGAAGCAGAACTTGTGGCTGGGGACGGAGGGACACTGCACGAAATGCGTGTCCTCTAACCGTTCGTGGCAGATCGTGCAGCACAGCGGCCCGCTGTTGGCCATGGGGGAGTCGGGCACGTTCTGCGCGTGCACCTGGTCCATGCCACCCGCTGACTGCGCCGTGGCGGACAGTCCGAGGTCTCCGTTGCGGGACGAGAGGCGCCTCTGACCGGACACAGAGGCGGGGGACACCGGGCTGCTGCTGTTGTGTCTGGAGGAGGAGGTGGTGGAGTGAACCGAGTCTCTGTCCTTGTTGGGGGAGTGCTCGTTCCCGAGCGTGTCCGCGACTGACATGAGCGCGGCCATCGGGGACTGCCCGCTCCGCGGAGGAGCGGCGGACTCCGGGGGTGTGGCGCGGCCGGAGGGGAGGCCGGGGTGTCCCGGGCCGAGCGGAGGCGGCGGCCCGGCGAAAGAGCTCGCTGCCATGGAGAGTTTGAGGGCTTCGGTCTGGCTGTTGATCCACTGCTGCCTCTGCTGCTCCTCCGTCAGCTTCAGGCCGCCCTCCGCTGAGTCCGGCTCCGGGGAGGCTTTCCTCTTCCTCACGCCGGCCCTGGAGCCGCTGCTGCCGCTGCCTGAAGCCAGGGCTCGGCCGGGAAGCACCAGGGAGGTGGGCAGCAGCGGGAAGCTGCCGTCGATGTAGGGCTGCGGCAGCATGTCCCCCCCCACACCCTCCTTAAAAAAGCGCAGGGACTCCGGTAATAAATCCCCCAGCAGACGCCAGTCCCCGGAGCCGTGTTTCTTCTCGTACTCCAGATATTTAAACCCGGAGGACAGACCTCTGCCGAAGTCCTTCATGCAGTCCTGGTACATCTGCTTGGCCACCCCCGACGCGCTGGAGAACACGTTCCCGGAGCCGCTCGGGTACTCGATGAAAATCTTCAGCTCGTACTCCATCCCGGGTTTGGACACGGCGTCGAAGGCGAACACCCTGCCGACCAGCCCGTGGTCTTTCTTGAAGCGGACGTCGAACGGGGTGGAGCCGGACAGAGTGACCAGCGTGTCCCTCACCGTCTTCGGCTTGCTCGCCCACTCCTCCTGCCGGTTCCGGAGACTCTCGCTCAGCTCGGACAGAGCCTCCACGTTCCGCTGCTTCTCCTTTAGCTCCCGCTCCTTGTCCGTGCTGGACACCGAGGCGGGCCGCTTCCCTCCGGGTTCAGACAGCCCCATCTGGCCGGGCAGCGAGACACCGACCATGGAGCTCTGCGGGTTGGCTCTGCCCGCCGTGCCGTGCGGGGCCGGTCCGTTCAGCAGGGTCTGAGGCAGCAGGTTCGGGGGTACATTCATCTGTCCCGGTGCCGACACCAGCCCGCCGTGGCTCCTGCTCCTCGCGTTCGGGCTCTGTCGGTTCAGCTCGGGCGGTCCGTCGTCCGGTTTGAACCCGTTAGGTCCTGCGAGTCCGTTGGGCAGCCTGCTGCTGTGCCCGCTGTAGTCAAACCGAGCCCGGCTATCTGCACCGAGCGAGTACCGGTCCAAACCGGGCTGCTGAGACTTCCCCGGTCCGTCCGCCTGGTGGTGGTGGTGATTCAGCTGCCCCACCGGCTCTTTCCCGGTCATTAACACCGCCTGGCTCTTCGCCACGGCGGGCTGCGGCGGAGGCGGCGGTCCGCCGGCGGGGGACCGGCCCTCCTGGAAGCCGTGAGCCCGCTTCAGGTGGCGGGCTGTCTCGATGACGAACTCGATCCGGTCCGCGCCCTCGTAGTTGACGCAGCCCCGGCACACGGGCTCGGTGAAGTCCCAGATCATGGCCCAGGGCATGCGGGGCAGGTCGCACAGATAACATGACTGTCTGCGGGACGAGGAGACTTGCGGGGAGGACATCTTGCCTCTGCCCGTCTCCCTCCCTGCCTCCTCCGCGGAGCTGCTCGGCTGGATCCACAGAAACAAACCCGGAGAGGAGGCGCGCAGCTGCAGTGGCTCCTCTTATTGTTCCCGCTGCTGTTGGAGCTCCGTGTTGTGCTGCAGAGGGGGGGGGGCTGCTGCGTTTTTTTCCCTGCATGCCTCACTCCGAGACAAGCCGAGGAATTTCAATTGTGCCCCCCCCCCCCACAGGAATGCCACCTGGTAGAGTCAGTGACGTCATCGCCCCCTCCTCCTGCAGCTCCTCTGGACTGAAATAACATGATGCCCCTTGTTGCCCCCTTCCCCCCATCTGCGTCCCCAGTCTGAACCGTCACTCATCAGAATCACTTTATTGATCCCCGAGAGGAAACTCTGCTGCCAGTCAGTCACACAGGAACAGAAATATAATCCACTATAATACAGGTCCGAAAATAAATCAAGTACAAAGTGGGTTTACCGGTTGATAATAATAATAATAATAATACGGTATAAAGGAACCTTCATCAGATCAGACATCAGGCCCTCCGCACCGTCACTGTCCCGCCTTTACGCTTCGTTCCACAGCAGACCATCATCATCCTCATCATCATCATCATCATCCTCATCATCATCCTCATCATCATCATCATCATCCTCATCATCATCATCATCATCCTCATCATCATCATCATCATCATCATCATCATCATCATCCTCATCATCATCATCATCATCATCATCATCATCATCATCATCCTCATCCTCATCATCATCATCCTCATCCTCATCATCATCATCATCCTCATCATGCCACTGACGGACTGCTACAGACCAGTCTGTGAACATGGTGGTGTTGAAGGTGGAGGTTGGTGCTGTGAAGGTGGAGGTTGGTGATGTGAAGGTGGAGGTTGGTGCTGTGAGGGTGGAGGTTGGTGCTGTGAAGGTGGAGGTTGGTGATGTGAAGGTGGAGGTTGGTGCTGTGAGGGTGGAGGTTGGTGATGTGAAGGTGGAGGTTGGTGCTGTGAGGGTGGAGGTTGGTGATGTGAAGGTGGAGGTTGGTGATGTGAGGGTGGAGGTTGGTGATGTGAGGGTGGAGGTTGGTGCTGTGAAGGTGGAGGTTGGTGCTGTGAGGGTGGAGGTTGGTGATGTGAAGGTGGAGGTTCCTGATGTGAGGGTGGAGGTTGGTGATGTGAGGGTGGAGGTTGGTGCTGTGAAGGTGGAGGTTGGTGAAGTGAAGGTGGAGGTTGGTGCTGTGAGGGTGGAGGTTGGTGATGTGAGGGTGGAGGTTCCTGATGTGAAGGTGGAGGTTGGTGAAGTGAAGGTGGAGGTTGGTGCTGTGAAGGTGGAGGTTGGTGATGTGAGGGTGGAGGTTGGGTGGAGGTTGGTGAAGTGAAGGTGGAGGTTGGTGCTGTGAAGGTGGAGGTTGGTGCTGTGAGGGTGGAGGTTCCTGATGTGAAGGTGGAGGTTGGTGAAGTGAAGGTGGAGGTTGGTGCTGTGAAGGTGGAGGTTGGTGAAGTGAAGGTGGAGGTTGGTGCTGTGAGGGTGGAGGTTGGTGATGTGAAGGTGGAGGTTGGTGCTGTGAGGGTGGAGGTTGGTGATGTGGAGGTTCCTGATGGTGGAGGTTGGTGCTGTGAGGGTGGAGGTTCCTGATGAAGGTGGAGGTTGGTGAAGTGAAGGTGGAGGTTGGTGAAGTGAAGGTGGAGGTTGGTGAAGTGAGGGTGGAGGTTGGTGAAGTGAAGGTGGAGGTTGGTGAAGTGAAGGTGGAGGTTGGTGCTGTGAAGGTGGAGGTTGGTGCTGTGAGGGTGGAGGTTGGTGATGTGAAGGTGGAGGTTCCTGATGTGAGGGTGGAGGTTGGTGCTGTGAAGGTGGAGGTTGGTGCTGTGAGGGTGGAGGTTGGTGATGTGAGGGTGGAGGTTCCTGATGTGAGGGTGGAGGTTGGTGCTGTGAGGGTGGAGGTTCCTGATGTGAAGGTGGAGGTTGGTGAAGTGAAGGTGGAGGTTGGTGATGTGAGGGTGGAGGTTGGTGAAGTGAAGGTGGAGGTTGGTGCTGTGAGGGTGGAGGTTGGTGAAGTGAAGGTTGGTGCTGTGAAGGTGGAGGTTCCTGATGTGAAGGTGGAGGTTGGTGAAGTGAAGGTGGAGGTTGGTGCTGTGAAGGTGGAGGTTCCTGATGTGAAGGTGGAGGTTGGTGAAGTGAAGGTGGAGGTTGGTGCTGTGAAGGTGGAGGTTCCTGATGTGAAGGTGGAGGTTGGTGAAGTGAAGGTGGAGGTTGGTGCTGTGAGGGTGGAGGTTCCTGATGTGAGGGTGGAGGTTCCTGATGTGAAGGTGGAGGTTGGTGCTGTGAGGGTGGAGGTTCGGTGCAGAAGCTGTCTGCTGCAGAGTGAAGGAGAAACATCTGTGTGTGTTGCTAGGCAGGTTTCAGCCCCCCGGCGTCTCCTCTTTGTTTCTGTCGGCTAAACGAGGATAAACGAGGACCTGCTGCTCATTGGTCGATCGCTCTGCAGCCTGTTTAATAATCAGCTAATCGCTTCAAAACTGCCAAATTCACCGATTCCCCCTGATGCATTCTGGGAGCAAAGTTATCAACCTCCAGCGAGGGTTTAACGTCGGCACACACACACAGATCAGCTCCGGCGTGCCTCTGATGGATACTGTGTGTTGCCATGGAAACGCGCCTGGCGACCGTGCTGCGAGGAGGAGGAGGAGGAGGAGGCTGAATACATGAAGAGCCGCAGCCTCGTTCGCCCCTGACTCTCGCTCTCTCTGAATGATTATGCAAATCAAGCGACACACACACACACACACACTCACACACACACACACACACACACACACACTCTCACACACACACACACACACACACACACACTCACACACACACACACACACACACACACGCGGAGGGTTTAAATAAAGATAAAGCTTTGAATCTTTAGTTTCACTTATTCAGTGCGATAAAGCGGAAACGCTGTGCTTCCTGTTGCTGAAACCAAAGATGATCTGTGTTGGTAAAAAGCTACAAGAAGCCTGTGGGCATAAAAACAGTAAGCAAACTACGACTCCCAGGGTGCATTTCACCAACAGACAGCCAATCACAGATCACACTGCTGACAAAGCTGATTTTGCTGCAGGTTTTGGATCAGTTGAGCAGCTCTGAGCCATGTTTTCCTCACACTGAAGTCACTCTGATTCAGCCTCTGACTGGCTTCTTCTCCATGGCAACGGCGGCTGAGGCTCATGGGTATTGTAGTATTTATCCGGTGATCAGATCAGAAACCCGGCTGATCTTCACGTTATCTTTTCTTTTGGATTCTGTTTAAAGGAGGATGTGAAGTGGGGAAAAGCCCTTCACTAATCTATCTAGAGTGCTCCATCAATAATATGGCTTCCTGTTTGGCTCCTACAGTAAATGAAGATTTGGGATGTGTTTATTGATCCTATCAGAAAGCAAACGGACTCCGCTGCAGGAGTTAGTAGTGTGTGCTGGTTTTAGATCTGACTTGTTCAGAAACAACACTGAGAGGCTGCAGCCGAGCTAGCAGCTCTGTGAGGCTGCACCGGACACAGCGGGGCTTTGAGCTAAATGCTAACGCCAGCATGCTAACATTCTCTCCATGACAATGCTAACATGCTGACGTTTAGCAGGAGTAATGTTCACCATGTTCAGCATCATAGCTTAGCGTGTTAGCATGCTAACATTAGCTAGTTAGCAGTAAACACAGAGTGCAGCTGAGGCTGATGGGAACGCCATCAGCTCTGCAGGTGTTTGGTCAGAAACCAAAGTGTCGGACACGTTAACATGTCGACCTGATGGTGGCGCTGGATGGAAAATCAGAGGATCAGCAGAGTTATTACAGTTCATCCTGAGGGGAGCATGAACGATGAAGCACGTTTCATCACAGTCCAGCTGCTGATGCTTCAGTCTGACCTGATTATAAAAGAAATGTGGTGATTCAGAAGTCTGGAAGACGAGAATCCTGGTAACTTTGGAGACTTTTCATCTCCACATGTCCAACACACCTGACACACACCAGAGACACACCTGTCACACACCTGACACACACCAGACTACACACCTGAGACACACCAGAGACACACCTGACTACACACCTGACACACACCAGACTACACACCTGAGACACACCAGACTACACACCTGAGACACACCAGAGACACACCTGACTACACACCTGACACACACCAGACTACACACCTGAGACACACCAGACACACACCTGTCACACACCTGACACACACTTGAGACACACCTGACTACACACCTGACACACACCAGACACACACCTGAGACACACCTGACTACACACCTGACACACACCAGACACACCTGAGACACACCTGACTACACACCTGACACACACCAGACACACACCTGAGACACACCTGACTACACACCTGACACACACCAGAGACACACCTGACTACACACCTGACACACACCAGACTACACACCTGACACACACCAGACTACACACCTGAGACACACCAGACTACACACCTGACACACACCAGACACACACCTGAGACACACCTGAGACACACCTGACTACACACCTGACACACACCAGACACACACCTGAGACACACCTGACTACACACCAGACTACACACCAGACTACACACCTGACTACACACCTGACTACACACCTGACACACACCTGACTACACACCAGACCACACACCTGACTACACACCTGACTACACACCAGACCACACACCTGACACACACCTGTCACACACCTGACACACACCTGTCACACACCTGTCACACACCTGACCACACACCTGACACACACTTGACACACACCTGACACACACCAGACCACACACCTGAATACACACCTGACACACACACACCTGACACACACACTGACACACACCAGACCACACACCTGAATACACACCTGACACACACCTGACACACACCTGACTACACACCTGAATACACACCTGACTACACACCAGACCACACACCTGACACACACCTGACACACACCTGACACACACCTGACACACACCTGACTACACACCTGACACACACCTGACACACACCTGACTACACACCTGACACACACCTGTCACACACACCTGACACACACCTGACACACACCTGTCACACACACCTGACACACACCTCACACACACCTGTCACACACACAGATGTGAAGTGTTCAGTGATGAATTCAGGCGTCTGCTCGATGTTAAACTCAGTCTGCAGGATTTGTTTTCAGCAGCAGATTCTGTCTCTGTTTAACAAAAGTGTCACGCTCAAACCCACAGATCCCCCCCTTCACCTGGTTAGCTCTGGCCATCGGTCACGGCGGGCTGTTGCCAGAGCAACTGGGCCCGTCTCCACGGTGGCGGCGGCGGCTCTGGTTGCCGAGGAGCTTCGCTGCTGGTTGCTAAGGACATTTGCTGATGGAGAGAGAAAACAAAGCAGTCAGTAGAACACAGCACAGACCTTACAGAGCAGTGGACGCCGTTCCTCCACTGAGCTGCAGCCACAGCCACAAACACGTCGTACACCATCTCAGGTACAGGTGGAGCGGCGGTCGGACCTGATGGGGGCACTGAAGGAAAGGTCAGAGGTCACC
>NC_058056.1:29031928-29101928 GCF_020085105.1 Siniperca chuatsi
CAGGGCGTATCAATAATCTATAACAGAATCACATCTTTAATATCAGAGGACCTCGCTGAACTGTCGGTGTGTTTGTCCCGACAGTGACTGATTATGGATTGATTAATGACTGATGGATGAAGCCGGTTCTCTTACCAGGCGGCCGGTCGCTCTGCGGCCCGGCACAGAGCCTCCTGTCCGGACTCCGCTCGGCTGCCGCAGGCTGCTGGAGGAAAAAACGCATCACAATCAAACAGCGTCGGATTAATAATCAGGATTGATCCAATCATAAGATCTGACACTTTATTATTATATATCCCTCCACGCAAACGGCAGGAAAGGTGTTTGGATGTGTCAGACGTATAAGCTCCGAGCAGGTGGAGCTTCACAGCTGCAGGTGCAGCTTCAGAGCTGCAGGTGGAGCTTCAGAGCTGCAGGTGCAGCTTCAGAGCTGCAGGTGGAGCTTCAGAGCTGCAGGTGGAGCTTCACAGCTGCAGGTGCAGCTTCAGAGCTGCAGGTGGAGCTTCAGAGCTGCAGGTGGAGCTTCACAGCTGCAGGTGGAGCAGGTGCAGCTTCTGAGCTGCAGGTGGAGCTTCACAGCTGCAGGTGGAGCTTCAGAGCTGCAGGTGGAGCTTCTGAGCTGCAGGTGGAGCAGGTGCAGCTTCTGAGCTGCAGGTGGAGCTTCACAGCTGCAGGTGCAGCTTCAGAGCTGCAGGTGGAGCTTCAGAGCTGCAGGTGGAGCTTCTGAGCTGCAGGTGGAGCTTCAGAGCTGCAGGTGCAGCTTCAGAGCTGCAGGTGGAGCTTCACAGCTGCAGGTGGAGCTTCACAGCTGCAGGTGCAGCTTCAGAGCTGCAGGTGGAGCTTCAGAGCTGCAGGTGGAGCTTCAGAGCTGCAGGTGGAGCTTCAGAGCTGCAGGTGCAACAGTTCGGAGCGGGTGGAGATCGATGACCTCAGGTGGAGTTTATTAACGAGCAGTGCAGATTAATATCTCACCTGTTTTAAATGTCTTTAACTTGAAAATGAACTAGTTAAATAAGTTTGACCTGTTTTTGCAACATGGACGTTTAGATGAACTGAGATTATCGCTGTTTTGTTTTATCTGTCGATCGATAATCGATCGATTTCAATCGTTCTATTTGTTTGAATGTTTCGTGAACTGTGTGGTTTTGATGTTAATGTTGTTTTGTTTTGTTATTGTTTACTATATGACGTGAAAGTATATGTACTTTATTTGAATATGGACCTCAGGGAGAGCTGTTGCCAAGGCAACAGACAACATGATGACTGAAGAAGAAGAGGAGGAGGAGGAAGAGGAAGAGGAGGACTCACTGTCTCTCTGGTCGGTCCAGGTTTCTTCAGCGTCGGTCTGTCTGCGCACGCACACACACACACACACACACACACACACACAGCTGTCAGTGATCCACTAAGCGCAGCAGGAAGAAGTGATGAAGAGCGGCCTGAAGCTCCCAGATCTTCATCACAAAGCAGAACAAGCAGCACTGATTGGTCGGGAACTTAATAAATAATCAATAGCTGCAGATTAAAACAAGTCATTAGTTTAACGCAGAATAACTGCTATTGATCAGCTCCAGCGTCAGCTGATCAACAGCTCCGGTCCCCGGTGGATCCGTGACATCTTACCGGGCTGAGAGCGCGCTGCTGCCCGCAGAGGAGGAGCCTTGTCCGGCTTCTGTCGGGGCTGGACGGGAGGGTCCCGAAGTTTCTGGACTCTTATCTGGACAGATCCGGGTCCTGGTCCAGCTTCAGGTCTCCGATCCGAGAAGAGGACCCGAGTGGAGCGGATTAAAACGTCCCCGGTGTCCGAGCTGCAGGAGGACCGATCCGGACTGACCTCTGTGGACAGATCCGGCGGAGGCGACATGCTGACGGTTTGCAGAGCAGCAGCGAGCCGTTAGCCGGCAGGCTAACACAAGCTAGTCCCGTTCAAACTTCCCGCTCCAGCACCGCGCGGGACCGCGGCTGACGGTGAAACCCGGTGAGCGCGAGGAGCTGCTGCGGAAAACTGGAGTTAAAAATCACACAGAAACACAGAAACACACGTCAGAAAGATGCGGAGAGAGAAACTACAAGTGTCAAAGCGACAAATCTCGAAACAGCAACTGTTGCTGACAACAAAACACCGCACTTCCGGCTTCCGGTCGGGGCAGAGATTTTAAAAGACGCCAGACAGACGTCTCACTCCGCCCCTGAATTCAGAAACCACAAACGAAAAACATAAACTAACAACTAACATTCGAGTGTCACTCTGTGAAAATACAAGACAGGAGAAATTAAACGTTTCAGGAGCAAACATTTAACATTTAAAGCAAACAAACCTTTAATTATCTACAATTATTTCAATAAAATGATGCTGTCATCACAGTGACGTTACAGAGCTATTCTTTGTTCTGCATGAAAAACCCAAAGTGACTGAAAGTCAGGAATTATAGTTTTGTTGGCAAAAGGAACTTCATGTGCGTTAGTGGACGGATGGCTGACGCAGGGAAGATCACATGGGAAGTGAAGTGAGCGTGAAAACGATGTTGAAGGGAAATGTTGTTCTTGTCTGTAAATCCGAAGCCCAGCGAACGAACAGGAAGTGCTGAAGGGTTCGAACCCGGTCCAGCTCAGAGCTGAGACCGAGTCTGACACAGCTGCATCGCTAACATTCAAACAAGATTCAGCTCCAACAAGTGAATCTGGACTACAGGAGCGCTGCGCGGCGTGTGGCGTGCAGCGTGTGTCGTGTGGCAGGTAGCGTGCGGCATGCAGCATGTGGCAGGCAGCGTGTGGCAGGTAGCGTCTAGCAAGCAGCTTGTGGCAGGCGGCATGCGGCGTGTGGTGTGTGGCAGGCGGTGTGTGGCAGGTAGCGTGTGGCAGGCGGCGTGCGGCGTGTGGTGTGTGGCAGGTGGCGTGTGGTGTGCGGCGTGTGGTGTGTGGCAGGCAGCATGTGGCGGGCGGCGTGTGGCGGGCGGCGTGTGGCGGGCGGCGTGTGGCAGGTAGCGTGTGGCAGGTAGCGTCTAGCAAGCAGCTTGTGGCAGGCGGCATGCGGCGTGTGGTGTGTGGCAGGTAGCGTGTGGCAGGCGGCGTGCGGCGTGTGGTGTGTGGCAGGTGGCCTGTGGCGCGCGGCGTGCGATGACACCCTCCACAGTGTCGCGCTGTGACAGGAACCATGCGGCTCCTCCGGGGTCGTGAACATCGTGGCTGCGTGAGGGATCAGTGGAAGCCACCAGACTCCGTCTTCACTGCCTTCGGTTAAAGATGCAACATGGCGGAGAGAAGAAGAGGAGCTGCGGGTTCGTGACGCAGGAGGTCGACGCTGAAGATGAAGCTGCTGCTGTTTTATATTTTGCAACACAGTTAAAGGTTTGTGGACGTATTCAGAGGCGAACCGGAGGAAACGGGGCTAACGGCGTCTTTAGACTGCAATGAAGTTCATCTGGATTCCTCACGGGAAGAAACCGAGTGATGAAGAAAGGGGGGCCAGCTCCTGGACTGGAGGCCTTCAGAGATCCGTGAGTCAGCGACCGAACATCATAACGACAGAAGGAGCTCTTCCCGCCTCCTGGGAACGAGCAGCCGGCGTCGCCTGGAGAGGGAGGAACACCACGAGGAGGAAGAGCGAGAAGACGAGTTGTGGAAAGAGGGCTGATTCTACAGCTGACTGAAGGGGGACCGAGGGCCTTCAGGTCTGGTCTCTGCTGACGGGGCAGGAGACGCAGTCGGTGAGTCACAGAGCAGTGACCGGATCCGGATCACATGACGGCTGTTTGCGCTGCGGACCTGCAGCCAGATCAGCTGTGGAAAGCGAGGTGGAGTAAAGAGGTGGAGGTTTAAGTTCCCACCGTGGACTCGACCCGCTGCTTGTTCTTCAGCAGAGCACATGGCGGTTCTGCTGAAGAACAAGCAGCGAAATATTAAACTACGAGCGACGTCTGCGGGTTCGGGTCTTTACGGGACAGCTGTACTCTGGGCGGCGGTCTAACTAGACTCAGACTGGGACTTTGTGGACCAAAGATGGCGGACATGAGGGACCTGCACAGCAACAAACTGTGAAACACCCGGAAGCAGGGGAAGCACTGGATGCGGCGGTGTGGCCTGCAGTACCACTCCGACCCGCGAGGGGCAGCAGCGGCCGCCGGGCCCCCAGTCTGCCGCCGGGCCGGACGAAGAAGAAGAAGGACCTTGTTACGCACGTGCAGCACCCCGGAAGTCTGTTCTTTGGGTTTCCGGTGTTAACCGTCGTCGCATTTGGCTCTGAGTGTTTTAGTTGCTCGGACCTGAATCGCGTCAGTAATCCGTTAATACCCGTTTCTCGGCGGTGGATGTCGCCCTCCCGGTGAGTGACGTCAGAATCTGCGCTCCTCTCCGCCGAGCTCACGTGCCCTTCAGTCCTCCGCGGAGCCGCCAGACCTGCTCAGGTGAGATTAAAACGCGGGTTCTGGGTGCGGGTCAGACCCGAGGCAGCTGTTCGGGAGACTGACGGAGACGTTTACAACAAACCGGAGAACTACGGGCAGATGAAGCTAATGCTAGCTAACGTTAGCTGTTAGCTTACTGGTCCGTGTCGTGCTGGCTAACAGGCTGACCTTTCCTGTGCCAGACTTCAGTCATTAAACGTCCTCACCTGGCAGGACGTCACTGCACGTTAATACACCTGAATTTAAAAGAGAGGGGGTGTAACTTTATGCATGAAGTTAAAGAAAACATTTCTGAGTGTTTGATTTGTCGGATGGTTCGGATAAACGCTTTGTTTAGGTAGAAGATGTGAATCAGAAAGTGAATGTTAAAGTGTCACATTTTTGAATGGAGTCTGGTGTGTGCTGTTGGTTCCTCAGAGACTGAATCATGGCAGTCCAGGTGTCCGAGTCCGACCAGATCAAACAGGTTTGTGTGTTTGTTTTTTAATGAACTACAGAAAAGCAGAAAATATTAATTCAGACAGAAAGTGGAACTTTGTCTTTTCAAACGTAGAAAGGTGAAGATACTAATATCACAGTTAGAGTGAAATGATTATTTCATTCATTTTTTAGAATTTTCTGTTTTTCTACTTGATCTTAAACTGAATCTTTGAGTTTTGGACAGTTGAGCTCACCGTGGCGACTTATTTCACTGTTTTTAAAATATTTTCTAGACAAAGAAATGAATAAATGAACAGATTAGCGGGCAGATTCATTGGTCTGTTAGTTGCAGCCCTGTTAAAACCACTAAACATGAGTGACGGCTGGATGAAAGCTGGCGGGGCTTCAGTGACTCCTGCTGGTTTGCAGAACTGAAGTAAAACTGAACTGCAGCCAGTTACTCACATCTGAGTTCAATACAAGTCCAAGACGCCGGCTGCCAGTAAATCTGCTCAGCTGCAGGAGACATATATAAATATATATAATGTGCACCATTAGATGTGTTGTGACACATCGATCCAGGTAACTCCCCTGTTAGCCTGCACCTGACATCACTTCCTGTTTTGGTGCTGCTGCCTTACTGCGTGTGTGTTTCAGTTTAAGGAGTTCCTGGGGACGTACAACAAGTTGACGGAGAACTGCTTCATGGACTGCGTCAAAGACTTCACCACCAGGGACGTGAAGCCGGAGGAGGTACGCCACAGCCGGAGCAGGAAGTTGTAGATTAGGCTCCTTTTAAAGGCCCCTCCTCTCAGACTCGCCCCCCCCCGGTCAGGGTTCAGATTCGTGTTTCAGGTAGAAATCTCGATGGGGCGTTCGGGAACGCTCGCACATCCTGTCGACGAGACGCCAAACGTGAAGAAGCGTCGTGAATTAGTTTTCCTGCGGATCAATAATCGGTGATCGGTGCGACTGCGACGGCTGTTTCCAGATCAGATTTCTGTCTTTAGCTCAGCGAGTCTGAAAGTCACGCGTTTGAAACGCGCCGACGGAAGCGAAGCGTTCTCCGCTGTGATTGGTCGTCGGGGAGGAGTGATGATGCTGAGAAAAGGTTTCGCTCAATGAGCTGATGATGTCATGTGATGTCACATTTTCTCTTGGCTGTCTGACCAATCCCCTGCCAGTCTGATCAGCTGACGTTCGTCACGTGATCTGTTTTTATTTTAGTTACCTTTTTTATTCTGAAACGGCAACAAAACTGAGCTGCAAGATTACATTTAACAAACGGCAACGACAGAAACGTCAGTCGTCATCATAATAATAATAATAATAATAATAATAATAATATTATTATTATTATTATTATTATTATTATTATTATTATTAACAGACTAAAGTATTTCTTGATGAATATTCTCGGCTTTAGATTAAACTCACTTGAGGTCTTTAAAATTGAATAACTCATATTAGTAACCGACCGCCTGTCCGGCGGTTCTTCTTCCGCCCTGACTCGTGACTTCCTGTGACGCGGTGGCGTTCGAGGAGCCGCTGGTTCTCCAGACGAGGCCGGCTGGCTCGTGTTCCTGGGAGTCGTAGTCCTGCAGTGTCTACGTCCTCTGGACTCAGAGAACCAGATATTTTCTAAGTTATTCGTCTTTTGTCCCGATGATTCAGCAGTTCGACGTCCATCACAAACTCGCCGACATTAATGACTCGTGTTCTGTCGTTTCAGTCCAGCTGCTCCGAGTCGTGCTTACAGAAGTATCTAAAGATGACTCAGCGGATCTCCATGCGTTTCCAGGAGTACCACATCCAGCAGAACGAGGCTCTGGCCGCTAAAGCCGGACTGCTGGGACAACCTCGCTGACCCGGTCTGGACTGATAACACGACCCCAGCAGGCCGAGTGGAGTCGGACCGACCCTGGTCCAGCAGGTCCAGCAGGCCCAGCATCACCATGTTGGACGAGCGGACTCTAACCTGCAGCGGACGACGTTTTGTTTTAGCCGTTTGAAAGCGAGCCGGGAGATTCTGTAACTGAAACAGTGGAATTCCTTAATGTTGAGTTTTATGTTGCTGTGATGATTTTATTAAACACCCTGAACCTGATTTCTTTGTGTCTGGAAGTAACTGATCTAACAGAAGTCCAGTAGAGTTGCTTTTTACCTGCGTCATTACCTGACGATGTGATCCTGTTTGGAGCGAACAGCAGGAATATTATTAATTTATACGAAGAACTAAGTTTCCAGGTTTACTTGAATTTTCACCTCAGCTCGAGAGTCAACAACTGCAGCTAACGTAACGGTTAGTTTTTAGATCGAACTGCTCCAGGAAACCTGTGAAAATGTGGCCGCAGGCGGGAACTGCAGGGTTCAAGTTTAAAGCTTTTGGTCTGGACCTGGTCTGATGTGGTCCAGACCTGAAGAAAGCTGTGAAATCTCCTTTTTGCATTTTTACAAATACAAGAAAAACTGATTCAGATTCATGTTTTGCATTTGTAGCGCATCCATGTGGTGGTCCAGGAGGGTTTTGTACGTTGAGCTGGACTTACGGTGCGAGGGGCGTGGCCTGTTCAAAACAGCATTTTTGGGCCTTAATTACAGCGCCACCATGTGGCCGACTGGGCTCCTGTTTCTGTGGAAGGACGTGGGCCAAGTTTCGTGTTTCAGCTCAGGAATTTGAGCCGAAGCGGCAACAAATAATAAACCGACAATCTGTAAAATAAAACGTTACGCAGGTTTAACGTTTGTGGCCCTTTAAGTAAACTTCCTGATGTTAAAGCAATTCATCGAGTGAACTCTTCTTCTGAGTCAGGTGTTCAGATCAATCGCTAGTTAGCTTAGCATAAAGACTGGAAACAGCTAGCCTGGCTCTGTCCACCTACCAGGCTAGTCGTTTCCAGTCTTTATGCTAAGCTAAGCTAACCAGCTGCTGCTGAAGCTTCATATTTAGCGTACAGACATGAGAGATATCGATCTGAACATCTGACTCAGAAGAAGAGTTCACTCGATGTTGCGCTGTTGCTTTAACATCAGTGACGGGGAGCACCTGAACGCACCGTTCCTGTTGGTCTGGGAGGAGGATCAGGACTCGTGGAAACATATTTAAAAACTTTATTAGAAACAGAGAGCTGTTTATTGGCCACACAGTTCCAACATGGCTTCTGTTCTCAGGAGGAAGTGTGTGTTTCTGTATTTACAGTCGTCGCTCTCTAACCGCCGCTAGCAAAACACCACATAGAAAAACGAAAGGAAAAAAACCCAAAAAACAACAACTGAGTTCATAATACAACAGTACAAACAGTCTTCTCTTAAAAAATATTATAAATCATTCTTTACAGGCGTGTAAAATGTAGTTCTCAAATACATGGTGTGGTTTTATTCTTCTCTTTACTCAGAACTTTTATGTACAAAACAAAGAAACGTTCAGGAGCTGAAAACAGCCGTCCGTCGCAGCCGCACAGAGAGGAAACCACAGAAGAAGAATCAGGGAGGAAGAGGAAGTTAGTGCAGCAGAGGTCCTCCAGGAGCGAGGTCAGTACTGAACAAATGGAAGATCAAATCAGCCAGAGAAGAAGAAAACGAACGAACAGTTAACATACGAAGTCCAAAATACAAACAAATCGAAATATTGACTTTAAAACAGAACCAAATCAAACTGAGTCAAAATTGAGATTTGAAGCCAAACATAAAACTTAGAATCAGAAATTCGCTTTTAGTCAAACTTATATACATTTTACTTTTTAGGTCAAACAAGATAAAAACGTCGACTCACCATTCTGTCTTTAAGTTCTAATCTCGACTCTGTTTCACGTTACAAACTATAACTTATATATAATTATAACCATAACAGAACTTTCAGAGATCACGAGATCGAAATGAATCTGAATCAAGACATCAAGTAGACATTTTTATTTTTAATGAGATTCTGATTCATAATTCTAACTTTAAGTCAGTTATGAGTCCAAGTCGAACAAACTAAATATTATGAAATTAAATCACAACTTCAATTTATTAAATGAAAATATAGATTTACTGTAGAAATTATAATTTAGGTTTCCTACACTTTAATAAAAATGAGATCTGAAGTTAACGTCGAAGTGTGGAAGTAAAATGTTCCAACGTGCTAAATTTAAATTTAAAGTCCAGACTTTTTAAAATCACCGTTTACTGTATTTTGGATTTAGTATCTCAATTTTAAGTTTTTATTTTCATCACTTTACTTTTCAGATTTTTTTCCTGGCACTAATGATCTTCCATACAACACACACACACACACACACACACACACACACACACACACCTTCTGCGTTCACTAACTGAATAAATAAGCTTCATTTTAATTATTTTACACAAAAACAAAGAAGTTCAGCTCTACAAATATTTCATCTCGTCTCCCGCTGTGACGCCACAAACTTTTTGTTATTTTTTTGTCTGTTTTTACCAAAATAAAAGCTCTGATTTGATATAAAAAGGCAGAAATCGCTCACAGCAGGAAGTCAGGAAACTGCTTTTTAAATCTTTTCTGTTTTCTTAAAAAATCCGAGTTAACAAAACAAAAAAGAAAAGAACTTGCATAATGAGCTGTGCTGCTTGAGGAATCTGCTTCCTGTTTCTGTCCCACCTTAAAGGAAATTCACTAAACCGGTGACCTCTGACCCCGCCCCCCCAGAATAACCGGTCACATTATTTTGAACTTGCACCGGAGGAAGGAAGGAAACAAAGAAGCGCTCTGTGGCGGCTGAACAGACGGCTGATTTCTCGGTCTCGTTTGTCTCCTCAAACAGGAAGTCAGTTCATAGGTGAGGGGGCGGGGCTAAGGTCAGGTGGTAGTGCCCCCCCCTCCCATCAGCCACTGCGTCTCTCGGAGCTCAGACCTGGAGGGAGGGTTTTTTTTTTTGTGTTTTTTTCCCATCATGCCCTCAGAGCAGCTGAGGGGGCGGAGTCTGTGGCAGGAAGGGGCGGGGTCGAGCAGAAGGAGATGACGAAGCAGGGGCGGGCGGGGCTTGGGTGGGCGTGTCATCACCTGCACTCCACAGCAACGGTGTTCTGAGTGGGCGAGGCCGAGGACGGACTCATACCCGTGTCTGACGAGCCCGACGAGGTGGACGCCGTCGTGTTGGACACTGAAGGACACAGAGACACAAGTTTAATCACTTTCGACACATTTCAACACGTTTACTGATGGATATCTGCTAAGTATCAGTCTTCTTCTGACAGTAAAACAGATGTTCATTGGTGGCTGCAACGAGCGGTTATTTTCATTATCGACACATCTCTCCGTTCATCGATTTGTCCGTAAAATGGTTAAAAAATACCGTTTGAAGTTTCGCTCCGGTTTTATTCCACCAACAGATATTTACACAGAAGGTCCCGATCCAGAGTCCCGATCCAGAGTCCTGCAGGAATATCAGTGTTCATCCTGACGTTTGAACCAGCAAACGCTTCAGTCGATCGATCGATTCACCGCTGAAGTTATTCCGGCGGGCCGACTGAGCAGGAAGCGTTTCCTGCAGGAAATGTCTGGAAACCACTGGATCAATAAACTAAACTGGAGCCTCACTCCGACTGTTCACGTTACCTTTACTTAGCCAAGGCGTCCGTCCGCCTGTAGGGGGCAGCGTTCCAGCTGCTCCCGTTCAGAGCGCTGCGCACGCACAAGACGCCGCCCAAAACGCCACGCCCACGCAAAAGCTGTCATCTATAAAAACAAGCCTGGCGGAGAATGATGTCACCGACGACGTCATCGGCTGTAGTAAATCAATAATATCCAACACTGCGTCACCTGATGACTTCATGCAGTTCGCTGCAGCGAACACGAGTGTGCTGCCGGGCGCACGGAGACGCCGCGGTGACGCACACGCACACACACACACACACACACACACACACACACACACACAACGCAGCTGTGCAGGTGGTGAAGGTGTGAGGGTGAGGAGGCGGAGTCAGCGACAGCTCACCTGTCAGACCTCCACCTTCAGACCGCGTCCCAGGCCGGGGGACACCACCGACACATCGCGTCGGGCCGCCGTAAACAGAAATACTGCGCCGAGGCTCGGTGGCGCCGCCATGTGCTGCCGCTGCACAGGACACGGCGAGGGAAGGATCAGAACCCGGCGGGGGAAGGATCAGAACCCGGCGGGGGAAGGATCAGAACCCGGCGGGGGAAGGATCAGAACCCGGCGGAGGCGACTCGCCACTCAAACAGCCGTCAGCAGGTGCGTTTGATGCTAAACTCGCCGCTGTGGGGTCGAACAGCGCGAGCCTCCTAAACTCGCCTTCGGTCACTGCGCTCAATCTCCATGGAAATAAAAAAATGAATCAGGATCTGATGAACTGTGTTTCCCAGCATGCACTGCGTCTCCTACCTTCTCTCTCCTTCTTTTTTAGTCTCTTCCTGCGTCTGTCGATGGACGCCACCTCTGACTTCAGCGTCAGGTAGTACTTCCTGATCTCCTGCAGCTTCTCCTGCAGGAAGGAGATCCTCTCTGTGCTCGACATGCTGTCCAACTCATCTGAGGGGGGAGAGGAGGGGGGGTCAGATCACAGGTAACACCACACCTGTCTCTGCTCCAACACACAGAAGCTAACTGACAGTTTAATCCCGTGAAGACGAGTGGAAGCTAACGATCTGAAAGAGAAACGAGGAGCTGTTCACCGAGCTGGAAGGTCCACTTGTACGTCCTCTGAGGGGAGAAGTTGTGTTTGTCTTTACTGTGGGACGACGGGGACGACAGACCAGTGCAGCGAGACTTCTGAGACTTCTGAGACAGAGACGACAGGCGAGACTGGTCCTCACTGTCGCTGCTGTGACCTGGGGGCAGAGGGGGGGCAGATTAATCAACAGTTTTACATTTTATCTGTAACTATCGGCGCTTCTGGCTGCTCGCTGCTGAACGCTCAGTAAGACGTCGGTCAGTTAGTTTGTCTTGTTTTATCTGTGATATGATTGAGATTTAAAAAAGGTACAAGGGGGGGGGACCAGATTATTACATCATCAACCAGGAAACGTTCAAACTATTTAAAAAACTAAACTCACCTGAAATAAAAAACAATGCAGGAGAAACAGTAACGGGACACCTACGAGTCACCTGATGACCATGTGATGTGGTCGAAAGCTCCACCGCGAGCAAGTAAGTGGACCTTGACATTTTTTTGTCAACTGCTGGTTCTGAAGTTGTAGTCGTTAGAAACACGTCGTCTCTGTTAGCGCCGCCCGTCACCTGTGTGACATCACACACACACACACACACACACACACACACACGCTGCAGACTCACCTGCTCCGTTCTTCTCCACCTTCCCAGGTGTGTGTGGTCGTTTCTGGTTGCGTTTCTGTTTCTTGGCCGTCGGGCTCAAGTTACAGTCCGTCACCCGCTTCTGACCTGAGGGGTCAAAGGTCACACAGGTTACTCACTCACTAACCAATCAGGCGACCAGGTGAGTCCTGGTCTGGTCTCTTCAGGTCTATAAAGTGTGGAGTTGTGAATCGGACCAACATGGAGCTCAGCAGCGGATATTAAACACACCTGAACCCAACGTCACACGCACGCACGCACGCACGCACGCACGCACACACACACACACACACAATAACACACGCGCACACACACGCACACGCACGCACACACACACACAATAACACACGTCACACACACACGCACACACACCAGTCTCGCTGTGTTGTTGCCGTTACTATCTCGTGTGTCAGGTGGTACGGCGGCAGCGTATCAGCAGAAGCCGTTTCTCCCGCGTCACCTGAGCCTCCTTCAGCGTGTTCTCACCTCACACAGGTCTCTGGTCTTACCTCTGTCCTTGGTCTCCTGCAGCGACAGCAGGGAGGTGGAGGTGGAGGAGGAGGAGGCGCTGCCATCAAACCCGGGGCTGGAGTCTCCCTCGTTCTCCCCCCTCGCTGCTCCTCTCTCCTCCTCTGCGGCACTCCTGTCTGGGTGGAGCTCCTCGGGGCAGGGGGCGGAGGTGGGAGCGGCGGCCGGCAGGAAGGGCCTGACCTGAGGCTGGGGGAGGTGGGGGGAGGGGAGGGAGGTGTGGAGGAGGTTTGGCAGCGGGGGCGGGGCTTGTTGAGGCTCCCTCATCATCAGGAGGAGGTGCTCTGGACCGGGGCTGGGCTTCTCCTTCTCGTCCGGGTCGTCCAGGTCCACCTCGTGGCAGACCAGCGCCTCGGGTCCAATCTGCGGCTCCAGCTCCTCAGCCGGGGCGGGGCCCAGGGCCTCCGCAGTGGGGGGAGGCGTCCCAGCATGCACCTCTGGCTCCTTCGAGACGCCACCCGTCAGACGCTCCTCTGACACCTCCTTAGATGTCTCCTCCACTGAGCGGGGCCACTCCTCCGCCTTCGTCACTCCCTCGCTCCTCCTCTCTGACTCCCCCCTGCGGAGAGGGGCGGGGGGGGTTTTGAGCGAGGCTTCAGCAGCCATCTTGGGCGGGGCGGGGGATTTTTTGGGCGAGACGGGCTCCTCCTGCCTCCTGTCGGGGCGGAGCTTCTTGTCTGCTGCTCGCTGCTCTGCTGCTTTACGTTTCAGCGTCGAGCTGCTCCTCTCCTCGGGTACGCCCACCTCCTCCTCGTCCTCCTCCTCCTCCTCGGTGGCGGAGTCCGTGTCAGAGTCGGCGGTGGGAGACTCAGGGGGGAGGCAGTGCAGGACCACCATGGGCTCGTCCTGTCTCTTCAGGACGCTGCGAGGAGGAGACGACAGCGGCGCCGTGTGGGACGGGCTGGCGGCGGGGCTGGGAGTGCAGACGGAGATTCTGGGAGGAGTTTCGGAGCCCGTCTCCCTGAGGTTGGCCCTGCGACCTCTGACCCTGGGGGGGGACCGAGGAGTGGACCTGCTGTCCTCCTCTGCAGGGGTGGGTGGAGGGGAGGACACCTGTGGCTGCTTCTCAGGAGACATTTTGTGTTTGTCTGTGGCGGCGGGAGACATTTTGTTGGCCTTGTCGGGTGAAGGAGATGTCCTTCTGGGGGACGTCTTGGTGAGCACTTCCTGTCCAGGAGACACAGACGCCATCTTCGTGACTCGCTCCTGCACCGGAGACATTTTGTTCTCCTTGTCCAGGTGAACAGGTAACATGGCGGCTTCTACTGCAAGCTCCTCCCCCTGCTCTGCCTCCTCCTTTTCTGATTGGCTCAGGAGTTTGTCAGCTTTCTCCTGAGGCATGCTGGGACACGGAGGTGCAGTGGCGGCAGGCAGCTGACCTGCTGTTACCATGGCGACAGAGTCGTCGTTGTTAGTGGCCGTTATGACATCAGCAACCTCACTCGTCTCCTCCTCCTTCACCTCCTCCTCCTCCCGCTCCTCCTCCTGGCAGGGCGGAGCTTCAGTCCTCCCTCGCCATGGAGACGGCTTTTTGTCTGGCAGGTCTTCTGATTCGCTGTCCTCTGATGAGTTCCCAGACTCCTCTGCGGCGAGACAGTGAACTGATTAGTTACGCATCATTAAACTGATCAATGACAGGAAACAGGAAGTAGATTTGTTCTCACCGTTGGACGCTCTGTCGGAGTCGTACATGCCCGACGTTCTCCTGGTTCTCCTGCGAGGAGTGTCTGCAGGGAGGACGACACGTCAGAGGACAGACAGCAGGACACGCACACACACCTGCCCCGACACGCACACACACACCTGCCCCGACACACACGCACACACACACCTGCCCCGACACGCACACACACACCTGCCCCGACACACACACCTGCCCCGACACACACACACACACACCTGCCCCGACACACACACACACACACCTGCCCCGACACGCACACACCTGCCCCGACACGCACACACCTGCCCCGACACACACACACCTGCCCCCGACACACACGCACACACCTGCCCCCGACACACACACGCACACACCTGCCCCCGACACACACACGCACACACCTGCCCCGACACACACACACACACACCTGCCCCGACACACACCTGCCCCCACACACACACACACACCTGCCCCGACACACACACCTGCCCCACACACACACACACACACACCTGCCCACGACACACACACACACACACACACCCCGACACACACACACACACACCTGCCCCGACACACACACACACACACCTGCCCCCGACACACACACACCTGCCCCCGACACACACACACACACACCTGCCCCCGACACACACACACACACACGCACACCTGCGCTGCACTCAGGTGTGTGTGTGTAAAACCTAAACTGAAATGTCAGAAATCTGGAGTCACGTGTCAAAGAATAAAATTAGCATCTTTGTCATCACATGTGAACCAATCAGCCGACTGATCAGCTCCAGGTCTGAGCATGCTCAGTGTCTCTTACTGTCTCCGTTGGCCATGTTGGATGCTGTCTCCGCCCTGCTGCTCTTGCCGTTGGACCGCCCCTCACTGCTGGGTGTTTTAGAGACGCTGCGTCCCGCCGAGCTGGTGGGCGTGGTCCTGATCTGAGGACGACCGCGCTTCGCTCCCGTGGGCTTCGCCGCCATCGACGGCATCTTCTCTTCGTCTCCGTCTCGCTCCTTGTCTGGCTCCTCCCTCTCTTTGTTCTGTTGAGGAGACAGACGGAGACGGTGAGGACGAGAGTTTGTTGTTGGTTACGGAGACTGTGATGTCACAGGGCAGACAGGTGCTAACGTGACGGGCGGCCTCCTGTGTGCGAGCGCCGCCAGAGGTTACTGGGTGCTAAATATGGTTTAAAGGTCGGTTACTAGTGTTCAGTGTTTGGCTGGATGTTGTTAGGTGGTTGCTAGGGCGTTCGGGATTGTTGCTATGGTGATTCTGGGTGTTGCCGAGTGAGCGAGCGCTGCATGTCAAACCAGGAGCACCTGAAGGAACCCTGAGGAATTTCGAGGCCTTCGCCTTACACGCTCCCGTTTTCTTTGTTCTCACGCACAGACCGCCGTGTGTGCGACGAGATCGCACACCTGCCAGCGGGCTCGCCAAGAAACGCAGCAACGCGCCAGCACAGGCGGTGAAGAAGACGACTGCTCGCTACTAAACGTGGATGTAAACAACGCGAAACCAAAGATGCTCCATAACAAAGATGACACACTTCCTGTCTCCTAAGTGGGCGCGGGCGCTTCTCGCCACCTCGTCAGGAAGCAGATTAGGTCGTTGTAGAGCATCTTTGGTGGAACCAGGCCGACGGCTCAGAGACGGGGAGACATCTGTGTTGCCAGATCTCGTCAGTGTCGCTGAAAAACGCCGTTTTACTGTCAGAATGTCAGAAGAAGTGCGTCTCGTGAAAAATGGGTCCCATATTTACTTCGGTGACTATGAGGCGAAAGAATCGGTCATAATCTGCGCTCACCTTCACTTCCCCCACCGGAGCGAATCGACTCAGGACCCACCGCTAATCTCCTAAAGGGGCGGGGCCGTGCTGAAACCCACGTGACACAGATACAGGAAATTATTCTAAAGAGCGCCGTCTCCTTTCTGAACCGTCTCCGGCGAAACCGCTCTCGGCGTCATCGGTCGTGGCCTTCAGCGGGTCACGTGACCACACTGAGCTCACCTTCACCTTCTTCCTCTGTCTCTTCTTTGTTCCTTTCTCCACGGGCCAGATGATCCGGTCGGCCTTCACCCACTCATCGTACCTGTGGATCAGACACACCTGCGTCAGGACAGACTCCGCCTCCAACACTACGTCTTCCAGTACTGAAGAAGCATCAGACACTCACCTGACGTTCCAGCCGTAGTAGTGAACCAGGTAGAACTGCTCTCCGTTGTCCACGTCCGTCTTCTTGATGTGAGCCTCGTAGATCTTCTGAGTCTTTCCTTTGCCGTACTTCACCCTGACCTTCGTCCCTGTCAGAGAGTCCTCGTCCTCCTCATCCTCACTCCTGACACACACACACACACACACACACACACACACACAGTTTGATGTCTGATGGGGCATGTTTCTGCCCCGAGTCGAGTCTCTAAGGCTCCCAGGGTTTAGGGTTCGTCCGGGGCAGGAGCTCGTTTTCTGTGCTACAGTTCCTTAAAACTAGCTCCGCCTCCAGCTGTAACTGAATGCATCAATACCAATAATCCAATAATATAATTTGCAGTATAACGATAAAATAACACTCAGGAAACTTTCTGTATGCAGAGTACTTTTGATAATTTAGGTATATTCTACTGATACCAGTACTTTATAGTTGTACCTTTGCTTTACACCTGCACTAACTGATGATTCTGTCCTCTTGTTTTCAGCAGGAACAAGGACCGAACACAACTTTTAACATGTTGAACATGTGATCAAACAGCTGCTTGTTTCCGCCTCCAGCAGCGACAGGAGGCGTGTCAGAGTCACGCGACGCTTCGTCAGGAGGCGTGTCAGAGTCACGCGACGCTTCGTCAGGAGGCGTGTCAGAGTCACGCGACGCCGCCGTCAGGGTCGTCACGCCAGTCACGTGTCGGACGCTCATGTCAGGGGCGTGTCAGTCACGCGACGCTTCGTCAGGGGGCGTGTCAGTCACGCGACGCTTCGTCAGGGGGCGTGTCAGTCACGCGACGCTTCGTCAGGGGGCGTGTCAGTCACGCGACGCCGCCAGGGGCGTGTCAGAGTCACGCGACGCCTCCCGTCAGGAGGCGTGTCAGAGTCACGCGATGACGCCGTCGGTCCGGCGTGTCTCTGTCAGCTCACGTGGCGGGTCTCCAGCAGTGTCTGAGGGAAACATCTGGCTCTTCAGCAGCGTGTCAGATGCGCGCGGCGCCACGTTCAGGCGCGTGAGAGTCTCGCGACGCCGTCAGCAGCGTGTGCTCAGAGTCACACGACGCCACGCGTCAGCAGCGTGATGCTCACGCGCGCTTCAGCAGCGTGTCAGATGCACCGCCACGCTTCATCAGGAGGCGTGTCTGTGTCTCCTGATGGAGCAGCCGGTCTTCTCTCTGTCAGCTCTGTGTTTGGTCTCCAGCAGCTGCTGATGCTCCGCTCTGGCTTCAGCAGCTAGATGCTCCGCCACGCTCAGCAGCTAGATGCTCCGCTATGTTCAGCAGCTAGATGCTCCGCTACGTTCAGCAGCTAGATGCTCCGCTATGTTCAGCAGCTAGATGCTCCGCTACGTTCAGCAGCTAGATGCTCCGCTACGTTCAGCAGCTAGATGCTCCGCTACGTTCAGCAGCTAGATGCTCCGCTACGTTACGAGCTGAAAGTCTCTCTGAAGCTCCGTGAAGCCGAGCGGAGCTGCAGGTTCAGCTGATGGTTCAGCAGCAGCGACGCGCCGTCACTTCATACATTATTATAGAAATATACATTATAGCTGCTTTAATACCAATAATATAATATATACAGTGTAATGCTAACACTCAGAAAGCGTCCTCTCTGCATGTGCAGCTCTTTCTGCTGATATTACTTCTTTCACTGCAGTTAACTTTTATTATGTTAACTCATTTTGTGGCACGTGTACTTTTACTGATCTGTCCAACCACAGTTAGTTTCAGTCTCACCTGTCTCCTCTCCTCCTTTCCACCTCCTCCTCATCTTCATCGCCCTCATCCTCCTCCTCCTCATCCTCAGAGCCTCTCTCTGAGTCGTCCATTCTTCTGTTGCTTCGTCTCCTCATCTCCCTCTGCTCCTCAAGGTTATCTCCTCCTCCTCCTCCTCCTCCTCTTTTCTCTGGTCTGGAGGGAGACTCTCGCTCTGCCTTCACCTGACTCCCCACACACCTCCTCCTCCCCTAAAACAGACAGACAGGAGGGGACAGACAGACAGGACGAGGAGACAGACAGACAGTCAGGAGGAGACAGACAGACAGGAGGAGGAGACAGACAGACAGGAGGAGGAGACAGAGACAGACAGACAGGAGGGGACAGAGACAGACAGACAGGAGGGGACAGACAGACAGGAGGAGGAGAGACAGACACAAGGAGGAGACAGACAGACAGGAGGAGGAGAGACAGACACGAGGAGGAGACAGACAGACATGAGGAGGAGACAGACAGTCAGACAGTCAGGAGGAGACATGCAGGAGGAGGAGACAGACAGGAGGAGGAGACAGAGACAGACAGACAGGAGGGGACAGACAGACAGGAGGAGGAGAGACAGACACAAGGAGGAGACAGACAGACACGAGGAGGAGACAGACAGACACGAGGAGGAGACAGACAGTCAGACAGTCAGGAGGAGACATGCAGGAGGAGGAGACAGACAGGAGGAGGAGACAGAGACAGACAGTCAGGAGGAGACATGCAGGAGGAGGAGACAGACAGGAGGAGGAGACAGAGACAGACAGACAGGAGGGGACAGACAGACAGGAGGAGGAGAGACAGACACGAGGAGGAGACAGACAGACACGAGGAGGAGACAGACAGTCAGACAGTCAGGAGGAGACATGCAGGAGGAGGAGACAGACAGGAGGAGGAGACAGAGACAGACAGACAGGAGGAGACAGACAGACAGGAGGTCTCAGTTTAACAACAGTTCGTGGTCTTCACAGACGTCATATTTTTGGTCCCTAACGAAAGGCTTCACACATCTGTACAATTCAGACTCAAACTTCCATTAGTTATTATTATTATTACATCATCATCCTGTCTCTCACTTCAAGTCAGCGTCGACTTTGTCAACATTTAACCATGAAGACCTCCATCTCTCCTGAACCTGAACCTGAACCAGGAGCTGAGAGGATCGAAACCAGGAAACTTACGAGCCGATTGAAAGAGGAGAACTAATGAAACAGTCAGTGAAGGTTTTACAGACACGCTCATTAACAGACTCTGCGTGGCGTCAGACGTAGTCTACAAAAAGATTTGTTGTGACTGCTGGGAGACAGGGATCAGAACTTCACCGTCCGTCCGCTCAGGTTTCTGATCTGCAGACTGCATTTCTCTTAAAGACAAACGCCGTCGGCCTGTTTTCCACCGCGGCTCCGCGTCAGGAGGACAAACTGAGCCGAATAAAGTTTCACTTTGAATGTGGTTCAGTGTTTCTGTTGTCTCACCCTCGGGGACGACTCCTGTCTCTCCTTCAACTCCTCCTTCTCGCTCTCACTCTCTGACTCCGCCTCCTCCGGCTTGTCATCGACGGGCTCCGCCGTCACGGGTGGTGTGGAGGACTCTTTAAGCTCCTCCCCCGTCTGCTTCTGATTGGCCGGAGCGGTGGGAGGGCGGGGGTTGTTGTGATGGATGGTCCTGAAGGTGATGGAGGCGGAGCGGCAGTACTCCTCAAAACCGTACAGGTACCTGATGACACACATTACATCATCAACAACAAACCAGGGGGCTGATGGGAAACGGATCCAGTCACAAGATGATATCTGCAGCTACGACAGTCCTGAAACTGATCCAGTTCCAGGACTGTCAGGACTCCAGCTTAGAGACCCATATCGATATTTGGGGGTTTCAGCTGGTCACAGGGTTCGTACAGCTTTTTAAGAGTAACATTCAAGCACTTTCAAGGTACCTAAACCAAAACTTTCCAGACTCTCGAAGCCTTTATCATCACATGTAAATTGCTGAGAACAACATTTACAGAATTCACTGTTTATTTCACCAGCGGTTCAGATGAACTTTGACTGCACGTTTGTTTAACGCTCGCTCATTTCCAGAGTTGGGATCAACAGAGGACAGACTGCGGCTGCTCTCATTGGACAGCCAGCCGTCTCTGAAACGACGGCCCGGCGTGTTGCTGTTCCCCGGCAGCTGATGAGCAGGTACGACAGTTAGCTAGCTACCTGCAACGTGCACGCACGCCGGCTTCGCACCAGACGTGGAGCGGAACAGAAAAAACGCCCCCTTTTCATTTTGGCGCCCGTGTCAGTCAGTCTAGCTCCGGTCCGCTCCACGCCTGCCGCGAGACGCCAGGAGACAACAAACATCATCGTTTCCTTTCAAATATTCAAAGATCTTTGGTTTACGTGAGTGACTGTGATGAAACACCAGATTACGTTTGAATTAAAGCACGTTCCTAACGCTTAAAATGAAGCATTCCCAACCTCTCGAGACTGTTGGAACCCTGTCGTCAGCGCTCTCAGGCGGACAGACTCCGTAACGGAGACGCCGTTTCTACGGGAGCTCAGACATTTACGTTACCGATCCACGCAAGGAAAGAACTGAGCGAAGACACTGCCGTGGTTTCTCCTCTGAAGAGCTGAGCGCTCGGATCAGCGTTCAGAGGAGAAACCACGGCAGAGGACTGGCAGGAGCAGATCCCTGTTCAGGTCCGTCTCTACCTGAGCTGAGCACTGACTGGACCTCCTGTCTGAGCCGAAACATCACTCACATCTATCTATAGATCAATTAAAAACCAGGTGACGGTGTGCTGCGGCGAGGTGTTCTCTTACTTCCTGTAGGCCGTCTTGACGTTGTAAGACGCAGCAGAGTTTAGGACGGGGATCCCCAGATCCATGTAGACCTGCTTCCACACGGTCCCAGACTCGATCTACAAACACACACAGAAGAACAGAGTCACGTGCCGCTGTCTCCGTCCTCAGGCTCCGGTCAGACGGCCAAGAGGAAGTGACATCACTGCATCCGGCGTCTGAGACGCGTCTCGGCCGCCATCTTGCAGCCAGTTCACACGGTAGAAAGGTCTTTGTGCTGCTTTTGGATCTTCTCATGACAGAAATGCCAAACCGAGCAACATTTCACACATGAGATTTTATATTTTCCTGTTCCGAACGTGTCGAACTGGATGAATCACAATACGTCAGCCTTCTTTTAAGCTAACAAGAAGTTCAGCTAACTGACATCACGTCAAGAAAAACAAAGATGAACATTTTTATCATTAAGGTGCTGAAAGTGACACGTATCGATCAGCTGTGTGTTACTGAGTGAAGTAAGTCAGTCCTGAATGATTTAAGGTGTTTACATCTGTTTCATGGAGCTGACGCGACACACACTAACTTCTGTGCCTGAACTACTTTCAGCTTTATTGTCATTACACGTGTGCGAGTACAAGGCAAACGCAGTTCAGGTCGAACCTGAAGAGCAGTAAGCGAGTGCGTAACTGCAGGAGAGAGCCGTATAATGAAAATGTTTCACAAGTGGTGCTGTAATATTTCACTATGAATGTAATTAATAATAAACTTGTGCAGCCTGCCAAAAAAGTACTTAATCTTAACTTGTGTCTTTATTTATTAAGTCTTTATTTATTTCCAGGATTATATCACGGCAGCCATTTTACAATGTAGTAAGTTCATCTTAGAGCTTATATTACAGTCGTTAGTAGTGTAGTGTATAGTAGTAGTACTAAAGTTAGTATTTTGGTGTATCATAACATTTGTAGCAACAGCAGCTTGAAGATCAGTTGTTGCAGTTAAATGTGGACCGACTTCCTGCCTCCAGACTTACTGACATTAGGAGGCGTGGCTTCCCTGAACCAATACGGCGGCCTCGTTGACGCGTCGCTGTAATGAACAGCGGCAACCAATGAGGGAGCTACGTGTATACATCCGTGGCATCGCCGCTCCTCCTTCAGCGGGTCACGTGACCCGCTGAGCTCACGGCTGCTTGCTGACCTCAGATCAGCTTCAGGTTGCTGTGCGCTCAGGTCGGAGACGGTCAGCGGCGACGTGGCGTTTCACAGGATGTGTCGTTAACGTTAACGATCAGTGCGTCTACAGACAGACAGGCGGGCAGAGCGACAGGTAGACAGTCCTCACCTTGTGGCAGCCTCCCAGGTGATAGACCAGTCTGAAGAGCTTGAAGAGGTTCAGGTCCTTATAACCCAACACCGGAGGCTTGTTGATGGGGGTCCCTGATGGATGGACAGACAGAATAAAGTTGGCTAATTAATATCGTTTCCCCAAACGGTCACATTTGATCCAGAAACGACGCTGGGAAAAACAAAGAAGAAGAAGGGGCGAGTGGGCGTGAGGACGTAGGCGGGGTCTGAACTTCTATCAACACCACGAAGGCGTCCAGGAGCGACCCAACATCCGCTCTGCGCTCCACATCTGTACGATTCACGGCCTCGACGCGGCACAGCCGGACTGGATTAACTGCTCGGGGCCCTCGTGGACCCGTCGTGTCCAGACTCCCACGAACCGACCAGTGTTTCTACACTGGAACGTGACCCCGCCCCCGCCCGCTGTCCGGTCTGAGGGTCTGAGGGTCTGAAGACTGGCTCCAGGAGAGCAAAATGTCAGCTGAAACATTAAAGGTATAAAAACTAGATTTCGACACAGGGCCCCTCTAGAAGCCCTCGGGGGCACGTACCATTTGGTTTTTAATGCACATTACAAACTAATCTGTAATGAATCGGAGGACCAAGCTGCGTCCTCCTCTGCCGGGTGTTAAGGCGAGTCTCACCTCGGTCCTCCATGAACTTGTAGAGCTGCTGCAGGAAGTGGTCTCTCTCCTCTGGATCCAGCTCCTCCTCCGGCTGGACGGACACACAGAGAGACAGACAGGTAAGCACCTGGCCCCCCGGCAGCATCGGGCACACCTGCTGTGCTCACGTCAGACTCACCTCCTCCTTTATGTGTTTCTTTTTCTTCTCGTCTTCGTCCTCCTCATCCTCGTCGCTCTCCTTCTCCTCGTCGTCGTCCTCGTCATCATCACTGGAGGATGAGTCCAGGATCTGACTCATGTCCATCTTCCACATATCAGGTACCTCCCTGCTCCTCACGAACATCTGGGCTGCTTCAAAACCTGGAGGAGGAGGAGGAGTGAGGAAGAGGAGGAGGAGGAGGAGGAGGAGTGAGGAGGAGGGGGAGGAGGAGTGAGGAGGACGAGGAAGAGGAGTGAGGAAAGAACAAGGGAGGAATAAAAGGAGGAGAGAGCAGGAAGAAGAGGAAGAGGAGGGGGAAGAAGGAGAGGAAGCAGCAGGGGTAAAAAGAAAAATGCAGAAGAAGAGTCAGCGTTGAGCTCCGACAGGTGAGTCAGTGCCCCGGTGCATTGTGGGAGTTGCAGTGCCTCACCTCTCCTGTTGGAGAACTCAGACTTGGTGATGCTGATGGAGTTGACGGGGTGGACGTGTCTCCTCGCCACCGTGTAGCTGCGGGACGACAGGAAACAGGAAACAGGAAACCGGAGGGTGAGACGCAGCTGATCGGTTTCTGATCAAAGATCAATAATAAGAAAAGAAGTGAACTCACAACTTGGAGTCGCTGAAGGCTCTGACCAGACACTGATCCTTCTTCACCACCAGCTCGTCGTTACAGCTGGGAGACACCACCTGCGGGGCGGACACACCTGAGCGACTCGTTCCACACACACACACACGTACACACAGCAGCTCGCTCTCTTTATTCACGGATCAATAACCACGGAGCCGCGAGCCCGACACACGCCGCCTCACGCTCACCTCCACGGCCACGCCACCGCAGATCCTACCTGCGCAGCACCGAGCGGCGTTACACAAAGATTTCCAATCCATGAAGTGATTTATTGATACCGTGCAACAGTTTCTCCCGTAATGTTTGCAGATTACACAACGTGCACGCCGATCCAATCAGATCGCTGCTTCCTGTTGGCTGCTGCAGACGCACAGGACGCACGCCGACGGCAGCAGCGAGGCGTCTTTGGTTCGTTTCTAGGATTTCAACACGGATTGGTTGTTCACAGTGAGGACTTTAACGCGTGCACTCGAGCAACATCACTGCAGGTGTTTGCACCATTACACAATTTATGGTTCGTTATTCCAGAGAAAATTAGTGTGTGTGTGTGTATATATATATATATATATATATATATATATATATATATATATATATATATATATATATATAAAAAAAAGCCTGAAAATATCAAGATTTTATTTCTAAGCCGTATCGCCCTAACTGTGCGCGGGCGATCATGAGTCACCTCTTCCTGTTTACCTGTTTACCTGTTTACAGAGATAAGAGAATGATGCGTTTACTGAACGATCGGGTTTTTGAGAATAAACACACGAGTCAAAAAAGAGGAAGAGTGGAAACTCCTTAAAATCCTCCAGAAACTTACAAAATATTATGATGAACTTCCTTACAGGTTCACTGTGTGTGTGTGTGTGTGTGTGTGTGTGTGTGTGTTTACCAGAGCCAGGTACCAGCTGCTGGGTTCCTCCTCGTTCTCAATGCTGCAGACTTTTCCCAGCAGCTCATCGTTCAGCCTCCTCCTGTCCTCCTCCTCATCCTCACTGGACGAAGACTCGTTCTCCTCGTCAGCCCTGAGAGACCGACAGAGTCAGGGTTCCAGTCCACAGCGAACAGGAAGTGAATGAGTTTATTTGTTTTATGTCTTACAGTACATGAACCGGTTTCAGTCCCCTCCCCTCCCCTCTGACACGTGTCGAACGCATCTCAGCCATTAAACCAAACATCTGACACGCCGGCGTTATCACTGGTCGCATCACTTTGTGCATAAATATATAAATATAAGACTCACACAGCCTGAGACGAACGCCGCCCGCCACGGTTCGACTTCTTGCCGATGACCGGAGTGCCAAAGTGTTCTGGGTTCGTCAACGGCAGCTGGTCCAACGTCTGTGGGGGGGGGGTTATTATTATTTTAACATTAGATTAAGATATTTTTAGAGTTGAAAGACTCTGGTGGAAGGATACAGGTCTGAGAAGTAGTCCCTGTCTGTGTGTGAGGCTTACCTCGCTCTCTGCAAAGTGTCTCTCTCCCTTCAGACACAGGGACGTACGACGGAGAGTCTTCTCATCGCCATCATCAAACACTGAAACACACACACACACACACACACACACACTTCAGTCTCCAGAGAGTTTTCACAGGTGTGGTTCGGTCCGTCCGGTCTCGCCTGACACTGCTGAGCCAGCTGTTTGGCTGCGGCGTAATATTCAACACGGTGAGAGTTCTCAGAAAGTCGTGTGGTCAGTTCTCGTAGCAGCAGCGGTTCCATAACCTTCCAAACGAGCCGCAACCTGACCGTGGGCGTGCACGAGCGCCACAGGTGCGCTCAGGTACCAGAACAAAGAGCACTGCACCTACTGTGTGTGTGTGTGTTACTGTGTGTGTGTGTGCGTGTGTGTGTGTGTGTGTGTGTGTTACTGTGTGTGTGTGTTACTGTGTGTGTGTGTTACTGTGTGTGTGTGTGTGTGTGTGTGAGAGAATATCAGTATTTTCCTTACGTTTAAATATTGACCTTGTGAAATAAAAGCCTGTTGCTTGAACGTTGTAGATCTCGTATTATTTTATCACATGCAGTCACGGTGTTCTGCCGGTTTCTGATCCCCTCCAGGTGTAACTCTCGCAGTATGATGGCGTCTTTATGTTTTTGACTACAGACAGGTAAGTGAACTGTAAGAATATGGGGAGCATGTTGAAATACTCTATTATAATATCTCTAAGACGTCAGGGTCACGCACACGCACAGGTAGCACATATCGACAGAACACCTGGTTACACACTACTTCCTGTCCCGGGACCAGGTCGGTCTCACCACGCAGATCTGGGTCTGACTGCGCCATCGCACTGGAGTTCAACTGGCAGGGGATTGGTCAGACAGCCAAGAGAAAATGTGACATCACATGACATCATCAGCTCATTGAGCGAAACCTTTTCTCAGCATCATCACTCCTCCCCGACGACCAATCGCAGCGGAGAACGCTTCGCTTCCGTCGGAGCGTTTCAAACGCGTGACTTTCAGACTCGCTGAGCTCGCCGTTTCTGCGGAGACCAGTAACCGAAGCTCCACCCACTCCACCTGTCAATCACCCGGGTCGTTAAAACTCACGGCCGGTACGTGACGACATCATCCGTGTCCCGCCGCTCTGAAAAGACAAACGTCTCATTTCTACTCTGAACTCCGTCCCGTGACCTCGTGTCCCAGCGCAGGCTGCTGCTCCCGGGTCAGGGAGCGGAGAACCTCCGCCTGCCTCCGGCCGAGCGTGTTCTCACGCCGCGCGCTGAAACGCTCTCAGCCTAATCATCATTTCTCACTACTGACAGAACGCAAAACATGTGACCCCCGAGCCGTGGACCAATCAGCAGGCCGGAACAGAGACTCACCCACGGTGTAGAGGCTGGCGTCCGTCAGCTTACCGATGACGGCCTCGCTGGACAAACCCTCGTTAGTCTTCACCTCCACGGTGGAGCCCACCTGGAGGACACAGAGACAGAATGAATCCACAGTCCAATCTTTCAGTAAAACATTTACGGTTTATTTCCCAGCATCGAGTCTCAACAGTTTTTACGTAAAGGAACAGTTTCCCGTTTCCACGGTGACAGGGAGCTGAAGGCTCATCATCATCATCATCACCTTACCCTCAGTGGTCCTTTGACCTGGTCGTCCTGCACCACCTGGGACGTACTTTCACCTTTCAGAGTCACCTGAAGACACAGTGAGACAAAGCATTTACTGCCTGACATGTGGATCATGTTTCACAGAGACAGGACGGGGTGAGACAGAGGACAGCGGACATGGAGGTCTTTCTGAGCCCTTAATTTGGAAGTCTTTATGGACTACGTTTATTTAAAATTTGCCTCATTTCATTTATTAATATTAGAGAACTAAATCAGGACAGACTGAACAGTTACTGACGTCCCGTTCTTTCTGTCCTGAACAAACAACTTTGTCTTTGAGGACAAAAATCTGAGGGACAAACTGTTCCTCTGACATTTTGATGATTAAACAGTTTGTTGAAGCCGTGGACAGAGACAACACCTGTACACAGGTGACTGTGCAGAGGGCAGGACAGTTTGTCCTCTCTGCTTCTGACAGGACAGAGACGCTGGAACAGAGGGCAGAGTCGACGTGGACTGAATAATGGACGCTTCAGTAGAGACACGCTGCTGATGTCTCAGGTCTGACATGGATTTGGACTCGGTGACCTCTTGTCCAGTCGCACTGTGTCGCCCCGCAGCAGCCTCAGAGATCAGGTCCAGTCTGTCTGTTGTTTCTGTGAGTTTCGTCCACGTGACCGAGGAGACAGTCTGAACCTGGACCTCCTGTCTGCAGGTGAACCTCGTCCCCGGACATCTTACCTTGACCTTCACCATGCGTTTCACAGTCTTGATCTTGGCCTCACAGAAGGCTCCTCTGTACTTGGCACTGACGTCCGTCCCCACTGTCAGGTAGGCAGGCTCGTCTGCTGCCTGAAACACACACCAGGCACATCAGGACACACACACACACTCCCAGCATGCACTGCAGCACACAGCAGCTGTGCGTCTCTGTCTGAAGTCACCTGTAGCATAGTTAGCTGCTAACATTAGCCTCACGACAGCAGAGCTGCTAACGCTGCCGATGTCCCACCGGACTGTAAACCGGACTGCGTTTAGTCCCCTGGACGGCTTTGTGTTGTCATCGCGTGTCCCTACATACATCTCCAGTGGTGCGAAAGAGACACTCGCTGCTGTGGAGAATCAAACATCTCTGAACGTGCGAGACGTAAACACACCTGACCGCGGCTCGAGTCGCAGCTCTCCTTTCAGGAGAATCAGCGTTACGCGACTAAACGCACCGTCGCTTCATCGTTTAGTCATTTCACTTAGATCGACCGTAAGACGAAGAGCACGTAACCAAACAATCCCCTGCCAGAAAACTTCAAATCAAACTTTTTAAAAAGCAAATTCATCAGTCAAAGAGTCCGATTTCACTTCAGCACTCTCTGCTTCTGAAGTCAACGCAGTTTCAGTCTGACTCAGTTTCAGTTGGACTTCTTTAGAAAGCTAGGAGGCATCTCTGGGTCTTTCCTGTCGGCCACCGGCGATGGTTTAGTCTCAAGTCTGTTAGAAACACAACATCATGTAAACATGGACGAGAGGTTTCTCTGATCCTCTACCCCGATCACAGAAACCAGCTTTCTGGTTCACACGATGTTTGAGAAATAAGATAATCAGGTTCCTGACGTGCAGCCGAACGACAACAATTCAGTCTCACGTCTATAACGCGGGTGTTACACTTTATTCTGTCCCCACAGAAACAACGGCCCAAAGAGCGACTGTTAGTTCGGTCACATTCTGTCTGCTGCCTTTCGTTCTTCCTCGTTCACCGTGTTGTCGTCTCGTGACGAGTTAGTAACGACATATCTGAACTCGGGACGTTTACTTCAGACACCGAACGTGAGAGTTAAAAATGGTTTGTTGAAAATGACTGTGTGGAAAAGCAGGAGGAGTTTCTTTTACTTCACCTGAGCGTTAACGTGTGTGTTGCGATGCCAGTGCAGATATTCAGGTTCGGGGGTCTAAACACAGTTTAACTGAACTAAAGCAGCACTTTAACTGAGCAGGATTAGTGCTGCAGCTAATAAATATTGTCATTATCAGTTAATCTGCATATTATTTCCCTGTGAGTCCTGTTGAAGGCATATTCAAACCGAGTCCGTACATTTAAGAAGCTGCACATGTTTGACATCTGATGGATAGATGACTGAAATGATTAATAGATGATGAAAACAGCTTCATTTTCTGCCAATAGACTAATAGATGAACAGATCTATGGATTATGGATGTTGCTCCAGCGGATCGTTAGTGTGACACCAGTGTGATCGATGTAAAACAGATGCAATGAGAGACAAGATCAGCTGGACAGACACCAGTACATGAGCACCAGAGCCCAGTTTGGAGCCGGTCTGTCAGCCGTGAGCAGACACGCAGCTCGGACCGAGAACACCGTCTTCAGTCGGTGTCGCAGGTCAAACACTCACCTTCATCTTTCCGGCTATTTGAGGGAGTCCAGCTCGAAAGATTTGGGATCACTGAAAGACACAAACAGGGAGGGACGTGTGATTAAAGTTGGCGACATGTCGGACAGACGGGGACAGAGTGTCAAACTGCCCTGAGGTTGTAAAACAATGCTAAGCTAACCAACTAGCCACTCACTTGTGTTAGCTCAGGAATTCTTTTCGGGCTCGGTGCAGCCCCCTCCCTCCCTCCCTCCTCCCTGCCCGGATCGCATCAAATATGTGGCACAAACAGCTCACACTAACTTAGCTAGCGACGTTTACTTCGACTGAACGTGGAGTCCCCGGTTTCAGCGGGGTGTAGGTTAAATATCTGCGGGCCGGTGAGGGGGCACCGAGCGGGGACGAACAGCGCGGCCGGGAGAGGAGCGCTGCTTCCCGCTCCGCTCCCAGCTCCACTGAGTCACGTCGCCATGTCAGTTCTGCTAGCTCGGCTAACTTTACCTCCACCCCCCACCCCCCCAAAAAAAAAACCGCCTGCTAGCGGCTAGCTGCTGGGGAGAGCACCGGCCAAACACAACCGAGTCCCGACGCGAACAAAGTCCAAACAACGTTGTTTGGCGCGGAGGGAGCGGGGCAGCGAGCGCGGTTTCACTCTCCGGTCCGGAGCTAAATTTAGCTAGTTGGCTAACTAGCGACTCAACTAGCTAGTTGTGGATCATATGGCGATTTAAACCGTCTGATCCCAGCAGCGCAGGCTCGACTAGCGTCAACATTAGCTCCCGTTTCGAGGGTCAACTAAGTTTCTATCAAACAAAACGAGGATGTGTGACATTCGACGGAACAAAAACTGTTGCGGATTTATTTATTTAATATGTGGCTGCTCCACAAAGGCGCAGGAGCTTCACATTTCTTCACTGCAAAAACAAGCCGACTGCCGCTGCCATTCAATTCACAGCCAGCTCGTTTCAACAGCGGCTAACCGGAGAGCCCGCGGCTTCTCCCGTGACATCCCCCCCGGCTTTCTGTCCCCGACCCGCCGGGGATTTAAACCGTTACACGTTTTAGTTTGGTTCAGGGCAGAATGGGAAGATTTTTATACTTACATTAACGGACGCGGCTGCTTCCCCTCTCGCCCCGGTTGCAAAGCGATACACGAACAACAAGCTGTTGAGCCCCGAGCTCTGTTTCCAGGCACGCGATTGGCTGCGGTGACAGCGTTGGTCGCTACGGAGAAATCTCATTGGTCGAGCGATTCCTCGATTTTAATAGGGCATACCTCTTCTGGCGTCACTATTGGCCGATACGAACGCGGCGCCACGAGGGAAATGACGGCATCTGTTAGATAATTGTCCAATCAGAGGTGAGTTAAGAAGAAAAACCCGCCACTGGAGATCGCGATTGGTCCAGCGCGGTTTGTTCACTGCAGCGGCGCGTCGCTATTGGCTGAGCGGGCTTCCGTGTCTGCACCGACACTGTAGGAAGCCCCGCCCCGATACGTGCTGGAGCTCTGTACACCAAACTCCATTCAAAAATCCCCAGTTAACATTACCTTGTTTATCGACCCGGTTCTGTAAGTGGTAAAAAACAAACGGAAGCCATTATCATATTTAATATATATGCTCGCAATGCAGCAGTTAGTTTACACAAAATCTAAACAACTACACCGGTTCGCATGGTTTGCCAACGCGTTCTAGTGCGAATGCTATTGGACCGAAATAACCGGAAATAGAGGTCAAATAGTGTACAAAAGTTTAATTTTTATGTATATACGCACTACTTGTTGCATGGCAGGTATGCCGAAATTAAGAGGTTGCTATTGTGACTTTGTTAAAAGGTCCCAATTTTTGTTCAATCACGTCAATAACTCGCCGATGACCGACGTAAACATTTAGTGGACGCTTTTTTAAATGAAGTTTGGCGATGCGGCTTCCATATGTCAGACAACGTCACGTATCAGGGATTGTGTCGAACCAGGCTCCACAACAAACCGCTCGCCTGTAGTTTCACGACACAAACATTCAGCAAACGAGCTGGACTGAAGCCTGAGACGAAGCTCATTCGTTAAATAGACATTTTAAGGAGAATCACGGGAACAAACGGTTTTAGTCGAGGGCAGTCGGGGTTTGTGGCGCCGTTTGTAAAGACGCGAGTGGGCGGGCACACTGGCGTTTTTACGTAACAGGAAGAGAGTGACGGCAGAGCCACATGTCGTCTTCCTCTCTGGGAATGTGGAGGTTATTTCTAAACAAATGCAGCGAGCAGTGATGGCGGCCTGTCAGGGTCAGCTGGCCGCTGACCGTCTCTTTAATACTGATCTGTAAACACGTTGCTGCTTTCTCTCCATCTTTCAGTAACTTCTTCAAACTTACTTCCCAGATTCTGGGTGTTTAAAGTCCAGCCTGCTTTATATTTACAGTCAATCAGCTGAGTCAGACAAACACCACGCACAAACTTCCTCTTCAACTGTTTTTATTTTCAAAGCTGAAATTCATCAAACCAAAAAGCAAAAACAACAGACATGAATGTTCATCAACTATAAAACATAAAAAAGAATCTGATGTGTGTGTGAGCCGCCCGCAGAGTTCACATGTTGTCTTCGTCAGAGTCATCCTCCTCCTCCAGAGAATCCTGAAACACACACCAACATGAGGATCAGCTGACTGTGTGTGTGTGTGTGTGTGTGTGTGTGTGTGTGTGTGTGTGTGCAGTCACCACAGGTGCGTCCTGCTCACCTTGGCGTATTTCTCAGCTTCCTCTCGGACGTCTTTGGGCACCAGCTCGTGTCGTCCGTTTGTGACTGAGGGAGAGGAGACAGACAGGTGAGTCGGAGCCGTCGCCATGGCAACACGAGCATCAGCAGGAACAGGAAGCGGCGGCAGAAGAGTGCTTCCTGGTTGTTAGTAACGGCGCGCCGGTTTACCTGTTCAGGTTCGGCCCACACGCTCTCGTGTTCCGACTGATTTAACGACACAAACATCAAACCTGCAGATGTTTTAATCTGCCTGCAGGATCAGACGCAGACATTAAGATTTAATACGCAAATATTAAAACGCAGCTTTCACGTGACGTCGCTCCGCGTCACCAACAGTCTCCAGGTGTTTCAGGGGGACGTCAGACAGAGAGACACCTGGACAGCATGAAGACAGACAGGCAGGCGAGCAGAGAGACAGACAGGCAGGCGAGCAGAGAGACAGGCGAGCAGAGAGACACCTGGACAGCATGAAGACAGACAGGCAGGCGAGCAGAGAGACAGGCAGGCAGAGAGACAGACAGGTGAGCAGAGAGACAGGCGAGCAGAGAGACAGACAGGCGAGCAGAGAGACAGGCGAGCAGAGAGACACCTGGACAGCATGAAGACAGACAGGCAGGCGAGCAGAGAGACAGGCAGGCAGAGAGACAGGCAGGCGAGCAGAGAGACAGACAGACAGGCAGACAGACAGGCGAGCAGAGAGACAGACAGGCAGACAGACAGACAGGCGAGCAGAGAGACAGACAGGCAGGCAGACAGACAGGCGAGCAGAGAGACAGACAGGCAGACAGACAGACAGGCGAGCAGAGAGACAGGCAGGCAGAGAGACAGGCAGGCGAGCAGAGAGACAGACAGACAGGCAGACAGACAGGCGAGCAGAGAGACAGACAGGCAGACAGACAGGCGAGCAGCTGCATCGTGGTTTTGTGTTTGGTGTGAAACCGGCTGCAGCTGAAAGTTTTAATAAAACTCAGTTTCAGTCTGAACGGAGAGAAAAAGACGAAGTGACGGAGTCGTGTGTTTGAGATCCGGCAGCTGCAGAAGCATCAGACCGATTATTGATTATTATAACGCGTGTGTGTGTGAGCGTATGTGTGAGGAGAGTTCAGCTCAGGGATTGGTCAGACAGCCAAGAGGAAGTGACATCACAGGAGTTCAGCCAGTGAGCGAAACCTTTGGGACTCATCATCCCTCCCCGCTGAGCAGATGAAGCTGATCGACTTTATTGATCACTCTGATCTTTTTATCACTTTCCGTCTGATCCTTCTTCACGTCTGCACGTGACAACAGATCGGCGCCAATCCCCCAGAATCCTCTGGACCCGAGGCGCTGACCTACACATCGTAGTGATTTATCGCTTCTGTTCGTTCGAACCCGATCGCCGTCGCCGTCGCTCGGCTGATTTATCTCGTGTCGTTTTGCCCCGTTTGAAGAGAAAGTTACATAAATAATAAAAATACGTCGTGTTGATTTCTGTGCAGGTGAAACAGGAAGTAGAAGCTTGAGCAGAGAAGAAGAAAAGCAGAGCAGCGATTGGTCGCGTCCTTACCTTCTCCGACCCAGCTGAGCTCCAGCTCGAAGGCTTTGTCCTTCACCTCGTCGTGCACGATGTAGATTCTGGGGAAGTAATGTTACTGTGCTGAAAACCGACCACGTGACCTCAGTGCTGCTCTAAATCCACGTGTGTTAATAATAATAACAATAATAATAATAACAACAACAACAAATAATAATAATAACAACAACAACAATAATAAACAACAGATTGTGATTCTACTGAAACACACGGAGCAGGCGAGTGTCTGGCAGCACGAGCTGAGCTGCTGCTCGCTGTCGATAAAGTTGACTCACATTTTGGCGACCTCTTTGACCAGCTCCCTGCACGTCATCTCCTTCATCTGACACACAGACACAGCAACATCAGGACGAGGCTCGGCACCAGACCGCGGTCCGGCTTCAGACCGCGGTCCGGCTTCAGACCGCGGTCCGGCTTCAGACCGGTTCATCTGGATTAGAGCTGCGGCCGACCTTTATTTTCATTATCGATTACTCTGACCATTAGTTTCTGCGTTAATCGATGAATCGCAGAGAAAAATGTTTTCCTCTCAGAACTTCAGTTCCCGGCGAACGAGGAGCGGCCGGAAGCAGGAGCGTTAGACACCTGGCGGCCGATGAGTCGACGCAGCTCTAATCCGGACGTACAGATTCAGACTCACCTGCAGTTTCTCGATCTCCGTCTTGGCGGCTTGCTTTGCTTTTCCGATGGCACAGCCCCAGTAACCCTGAACACACAGACGTCTGGTTACTGGTCTAACTGGGACTCAAAGGGTGACACATTATTATATTCACTGTCTGCAGGAAGTCCCACTGTCTCTCTGTCTGGAGGACAGAGGCAGGAGGACAGAGGGACAGAGGCAGGAGGACAGAGGGACAGGAGGACAGAGGGACAGGAGGACAGAGGGAGGAGGACAGAAGGACAGGGGGACAGGAGGACAGAGGCAGGAGGACAGAAGGACAGAGGGACAGGAGGACAGGAGGGCAGGAGGACAGAGGGACAGAGGGGCAGGAGGACAGAGGGACAGGAGGACAGGAGGACAGAGGGACAGGAGGACAGGAGGGCAGGAGGACAGAGGGACAGGAGGACAGAGGGAGGAGGACAGAAGGACAGGGGGGCAGGAGGACAGGAGGACAGAGGGACAGAGGGGCAGGAGGACAGGAGGACAGAGGGAGGAGGACAGAGGCAGGAGGACAGAGGGACAGGAGGACAGGGGGACAGGAGGACAGGGGGACAGGAGGGCAGGAGGACAGAGGGACAGGAGGACAGGAGGGCAGGAGGACAGAGGGACAGGAGGACAGACTGACCCTGACTGAGGTCTGATATTAGAGTTTATAGACACTTTGCTGCTCTACAAACGTTTAGTTATGTTTTAAATCTTCTGAATTGATTCTTAAAAAAATGTAATTAAAAAACCCAATTCTTTAGTAATGAAAAAGCACCAGTAAGAGTATTGATAAAGAGCCGGGCCGATAAGAGTATTGATAAGATAAGGGCACGATCCTAACGCCCCCCCCCGCAGCAGCGTGGAGGACACGTTCACTGTAAACCTGTGTATATAATAGTCTAAATTTAAGTAAAACGCATCGTTTGTAGTCAAATAATATCACATGTTCATGGGGGAGGACCCCCAAACCCACGACCACATGCCCCCCCCCGAATAGTTTACTAGAGCGCAGAGTTCCTCACAGATCGAGCCTCTGACTTCTGCTCTCAAAGTGCATTTAACTTGAAAATGTACACGTTGTTCTTCCGAGCTCCGACCATGCCCCCAGGGTCCGAGCTCCGCCCCCCCCCCACCCCCCTACAGGGCCCGCCTCCGCCCCCACAGGGTCCGAGCTCCGCCCCCCCACAGGGTCCGAGCTCCACCCCCGCCCCCCTACAGGGTCGCTGCCAGAGAAGTCTGTTTACAGAAAGCTTGAAGACGATAAGTTACGAAGTTTGAACGTAATAATAAACCTGTGAGGTGACAAATCGCAGTTGGCGAGTTTCACGTAAAGTCCTTCCCCGGCTGTAATCGTGTTCTGGCTGAGCTCAACGAGTACAGATATTTCAAACAATCATTCGGGTCATTGACTTTTATTGATTATGTTTAGATACTGAATCTTTTCCTTTGATCGATATCTAATTTTTTCCACACGTTGGAATCTTAATTGTACAAGAACTCCCATTCGATCTGTTCAATAAGGGGGGCGTTTCACCACAGCAGACCCACGTCAACAACATCCGCCGCCGCATCACGCCGCCTAGTGTCAGCGTGGCGTCTTTTCCCAAGTCCTTGACCTCAGGACGTTTTCCATCGAGGGAAACGTTCAGGAAGAGACAGGACGGCATTTTGTTTTTTGACTGTTGGACTGGAGTTTGTTTTCTTAGCGGAGCTGTTTGAGTGAACTCATGAATAAATAAATAAATAACTGTTTTCACTTTGATGTTGTTAATATTGCTGTCGATTAAAAGTGAATTCATTTCTTAAACCCAACCGTCCCCGTGACGCGTGTTATTTAAAGCGCAGCTAAACCCCGAAGCGCCTCGACCCCGGAAATCCAGAAAAGTCTCGCCGCGGGCGGCGCTGGGACGAGGCTTCAGCCAGCAGAGGCGGCCGCTGTGCACGGCTATTACAATACGCAGAGTTCAGTACTTTGCACTGAAATGTCGAGATCTGGACCCGAATCCATCAACAGCACTGACCGAGCGCCGCCGCGGTTAACGAGCACGCCGCACTCACAGTCCGGCCCACAGCGGCCGTGATCACTTTGATCTCAGACCCAGCGTACCGACTGCAGCGTGTGCAGCCTAACATCGCCATGACAACAGTCTTTTGTGTCGTCTGCGTGACTCACGTATGAGATGCCGGACGGGTCGACCATGTAGAGCTGAGGACCGTCGTCTTTGTCGTACGAGCCCAAGATGAAACTGCAGAGAGACAAACATCAACAGCATGAACAGCGTGACTGCAGCCACGCCGACACTTCCTGTCCGCTACAGCCGTGTTGAAACAAGTCAGTGTTGGACCAGATCCCAGACCGGGACCGAGGAGGTGCAACAACACTCCTCCTCCTCAGTGTTGAGTTTCTGAGTTTGTGTTGTACCTGAACGCACCACCAGCTGATGAGTAAACCCTCTCACACTCATCTGAATTTTCTGCTCAGAAGAAGAAACCAGTGAGCTGAGATGGAGGCAGGTGTGTGTGTGTGTGTGTGTGTGTGTGCGCGTGCGTGTGTGTGTGTGCGCGAGGAGAGTTCAGCTCAGGGATTGGTCAGACAGCCAAGAGGAAGTGACATCACAGGAGTTCAGCCAGTGAGCGAAACCTTTGGGACTCATCATCCCTCCCTGCTGAGCATGTCTGGGACTACAGATGAAAATGAGCCTTTCTGGCTAACGGCACATTTTCAGAGAAGTTATTAATATGCACTGTCCCTGTCAACAAGGTATTAAACTAAACCAGAGGAAGCTGATCGACTTTATTGATCAGTCTGATCTGAATGTGTGAACGGCTTCGTGTTCATTTTATTCAGCCCGTTTTCTCTGTTGAGCTTCTAATGACTCTAATGCTTGTACCTGAACGCACCGCGCTCCTGAACGCCCGCGCTCAGATCGCTGTGTCTAATCAGCTGATGTGATAAACGATGTGAAGGTTTCAGACTCACCTGCAGCCAAACGGCCGCACAGCGCTGTACAGCGTGTAGGCGTGGACGTACATGGCCACTCTGTCCGACAGGTGCTGCAACAACAGGAAACACTGTTAGCTTAGCATTACACAAACACTTCCTGTGTGATCTGAAGGAGACAAACTACAACAGCGACAGGAAGCTGATGTGAGTCAAGCTGCTGTGCTGGCTCTGGGAAACCGTCTCGTCCTCTCTGGCTGTTAGCTTCACAGCAGCAACTGTAGCGACAGTTTGCTAACCCACAACCTCGCTAAGCTAACCCACAACCTCGCTAACGTTTAACCCACAACCTCGCTAAGCTAACCCACAACCTCGCTAACGTTAACCCACAACCTCGCTAACGTTAACCCACAACCTCGCTAACGTTAACCCACAACCTCGCTAACGTTAACCCACAACCTCGCTAAGTTAACCCACAACCTCGCTAAGCTAACCCACAACATGGCTAACGTTAACCAGCAGGTTGTTATTAAAGCTCAGTATTCGGACTGATGTCTTCAGCCTGAACCTGTTAATAAGACCTGTGTTTGTGAACATCTATCTTTGTGAGGGCCAACTTGACTTTTAGACGTTGAGGGTGAGGCAGAACTGCAACGATTAATCGATTAGCAGATCAAAAGAAAATTGATCGGCAACTATTTTGATCATCGATTAATCATTTTTTGAGCAAAAATGCCAAATATCATTCCAGGTCCTCAAATGTAAGAACTTGCTGTTTCTCTCAGTTTTATATCCCAGTAAACTGAATCTCTTCCTGTTAAAACTTAAACGAAACAAGTCATGTGATCAAGTCACGTGATGATGTCATGTGATGATGTCACCTCGTGCTCTCGGATATTCTGATCACTATTTCCTTTTATAGACCAAACGATTAATCGACAAAATTATCTGCAGATTAATCGATAATCCTCACTACTTCAAATGTCTGTTTGCAGGTTCAGACCTGGTTTTAAGGGTCAGGGTGGAACCTGGTCTAGATTAGAGTTAGGGACTAGGCAATGCATTATGTCAATGAGGGTCCTCACAAGTACAGAAAGACAAACCTTCAGTGGGATGTCGTGTCCGTAGTTTGATCTGAAGCTGGAAGCTTCTTCTCTGGCGACGTCAGCGAGCGAGCGAGCATCAGCCAACAGGCCGGCTACAGCCTGAGAGAGAGACAGGCAGGGAGAGAGAGACAGACAGGGGAGAGAGAGGCAGGCAGGGGAGAGAGAGAGAGAGAGACAGGCAGGGGAGAGAGAGAGAGAGAGAGAGACAGGCAGGGGAGAGAGAGAGAGAGACAGGCGGGGGGAGAGAGAGAGACAGGCGGGGGAGAGAGAGAGAGGCGGGGAGAGAGAGAGACAGGCGGGGGAGAGGCAGGCAGGGGAGAGAGACAGGCAGGGGAGAGAGACAGGCGGGGAGAGAGAGAGACAGGCGGGGGGGAGAGAGAGAGGCAGGCGGGGAGAGAGAGACAGGGGGGGAGGGCAGGCAGGGGGGAGAGAGACAGGCAGGGGAGAGAGAGAGGCGGGGAGAGAGAGAGACAGGCGGGGAGAGAGAGAGACAGGCGGGGAGAGAGAGACAGGCGGGGAGAGAGAGACAGGCAGGAGGAGAGAGAGAGAGACAGGCAGGAGGAGAGAGAGAGAGACAGGCAGGGGGAGAGAGAGAGACAGACAGGGAGAGAGAGAGACAGGCAGGGGGAGAGAGAGAGACAGGCAGGGGGAGAGAGAGAGACAGGCAGGGAGAGAGATTGTTTTACTATATTCGTGAGGTCCAAAAAGCTGTTGAGGGGTTAGACCTGGTTTCAGGGAGTGCTTAATGTAAAGTACGACAAGGATGTGCGTGTGTGTGTGTATTTCTCTGTGTGTGTGCGTGTGTGTGTGGTTACCATGCCGACGTGTCTGTCGATGTTGAAGATGCGTTTGTTGGAGCCCTCCTCGTACAGTTTGGACAGAACGAGCTTCTCCACCCCGAACACAACGCCGTCCTTACAGCGGATCGCAATGGCTGTGCTGAACGCAGACAGACAGGCAGGCAGGCAGGGAGACAGGCAGACAGGGAGACAGGCAGGGAGACAGACAGACAGGCAAGCAGGCAGGGAGACAGACAGGCAGGCAGACAGACAGACAGGCAGGGAGACAGACAGGGAGACAGACAGACAGACAGGCAGGCAGGGAGACAGACAGACAGGCAGGGAGACAGACAGGGAGACAGACAGACAGACAGGCAGGCAGGGAGACAGACAGGCAGACAGGCAGACAGACAGACAGGCAGGGAGACAGACAGACAGGCAGGCAGGGAGACAGACAGGCAGACAGGCAGGCAGGGAGACAGACAGGCAGGGAGACAGACAGGCAGGCAGACAGACAGACAGGCAGGCAGGGAGACAGACAGGCAGACAGACAGCGAGACAGGCAGACAGACAGCGAGACAGGCAGACAGGGAGACAGGCAGGGAGACAGGCAGGGAGACAGACAGGCAGGCAGGGAGACAGGCAGGGAGACAGACAGACAGGGAGACAGGCAGACAGGGAGACAGGCAGGGAGACAGGCAGACAGACAGGCAGGGAGACAGACAGGGTGAAAGAGAAAAACAACAACTCTCCGAGTCAGAATTTAACTGGAGAAGGACATTTTGTTTTGTAGCCGACTCTTTTACATCAGAACGTGAAGTCGTCCAGGTGGAGGTGCACCTGCGGGACACCTGTCCACTTCACGGATCGGTTCCTGCAGCACAGAATGTGCTGTTATATCACACCTCTACACGGCCCGGTGTGGTCCCTCTATCAAAAATAGCGTGCTGGTTTTGGCTCATTCAGGGAATTGAAGCAACTACAAGGAGTTTCAACTGGAAACAGTCTGATGCCTCCGTGTGGCCTACACAAGCCAACGAGACCGCCGGCGAGAAGACACCTGTCACCGGTCCGATTCCCGCCAAATCAGACGAAGCGATGTACGGCACGCAGACCGGAGGAGGCGGTCTGCATTTTCCCAGCGAGACGCCCGTCAGCCCGTTAACAGGAAGCAGGAGACGCCGCTGGCTTTGAACCTAACTTTGGATGTTGGCCTTGCTACCGAGCCGTATGTTGCCGTTGGCTTGTTATTAATTATTATTATTATTATTATAAGTCATAACATTACTAAGGAATGGCACCAGCCCCGACACAAAGGCAAGGTTCCTTGTAGTTGCTTTCAGTACCTGACAGGTGCTTCATCTCACTGGAACATGAATCTGTCCAGATCATTGATTTCTGGCTCTGCTCACGCGGGTCCGATACCGCCTGATATTATATTATATTATATATATTATATTATATATATTAGAGGGAGAGACCGCAGCTGACTCACTTCTATCTCACATATAAACAAAAATCACTTCTGACGTGTTCGACGCGCCGTGATGGGTCGCCTCCGCCACGTGACTCGTTTCTGAGTCGAGTCACAATCTGATGCAGTTTGGCGAGAACTGCTCGTTCTGTTAAGATGACGTGAAGCTGCTGACCTGCTGTTCTCGACGGCCTTCATGGCGTATTCCACCTGAAACACTCGGCCGTCTGGAGAGAAGGTGGAGGCCGACAGGTCGTACTGCAGGACACACACACAGGTGGAGACACACTTTACGTTAGCAGGCTCTCAGATTAGAACAGACACCGTTTATATTAATGTTTATACAGGACTGGGCTTTGTTACAATCTCTTCATTTATCCAATACATTTAGGATTAAATACAATAACAGTTGAATTCATTTACAGCTGAAAATATTAATTAGACCTAACATAAACCAAAATCCCGACAGGAAGCACCTCAAACTGATCCTTAAAGGATTCCCCAAATAATTAAAATACCAGTGTTAATTAATGAGGGAGTTTATGAGTTAATGGGTTTAGCTTTTCAAATTAATGGACAAATGAAGGAACATCTGGCTACCAAACCAAACTCCTTCATTTAAATTAAGGTGTGTTTTCAGCGTTAAATTAAAAGGCCAAATTTCTGTTGTTTCATCAAGTGCTCTGACTTATTAAAATCCACTTTCACCTCATGTGCAGTACACGTTACAATCTACTGTCACTAAACCTCGCATTATATCTCATCTCCCACATTGTCCCACTGGGAGCAGCACAAGACGCATGCTCCAGCTCTAACGTTGATTTTATCTGAATTAAGGCTGTTTGAAGAGAACCTCGGCTGAACCAAAACACAGAAACATAAAAAGGTTCACAAAAAGCGTTAAATTATCTTCTTCTGAGAGCGAACTTCAGCTGACACGCAAGGCCACTTAAATCTGATGTATTCTGAAGGGAGTTTGGCATGTACCGGAGCTAACTGTTAGTGCCGACTCTGCTTACACGTCAATATCACTAATTTATATTACTAAAAAGACAAAATCTGTGACGACGCTACAGCGGGATTTTGTTTTGTTCCTGTTAGTTTTAAAATTTTCACAGCAAACTGAATCTAAATCAAAGTAAAACTTATGGCTCTGTATACTTTCAATTTCAGTTTAGCTTCGGCTAGCAGGCCTCGTTGTGACTCAGCAGGCTAACACGCTAGCTAGCTAGCTAGCAGGCTACCAGTTATTATGAATGATTTTCAGTATGAATGTGGATTATTTCCCTGTAAACTGGACTAAAATGCGACACAGAAGCAGTCAGAGTGAAGTCAGAGTGAAGTTCAGCTCAAAGAAGCAGTGACACACTCACCCCGGTCCCGATGGAGCTCATTTTAAGACAAACTGTGGATCCTGTGAACAGCTTTCAGCCCGCCGCTCTGCGCTTCATCACACTGTCTGCGTCACCGCAGCCACACGCGAGCTTCCGGTTACAGCCTTCACAATAAAAGCCCCACTGATGATAAATGAAATGACGCAACATTGAGTTTCGCTTGACCTTGGAAACACCAACTGACAAAATAATTTGACCACAAAGGCAATTTACTAGCTGTTCAGGAGCTTTCGTACCACATGACTCTCATCAGCAGACAGAGACATCTCCATGACAACTGGAAAACCCGCATGTCACGTGATGCAAAGCTACTGGATGGACCCGGTGGGGAAATTATTTTGACAACACGTCTGAGGACTCTTACTGAGTGAAGCTCATTTCCTGTCCTGGCTTGACAAGCTGCGGACATTCACACCACAGAAGAAGTTTTCTTCAGGGCTGCCGCCTGCTGCTGAGGAGTGACGCTGCAATGACGTCACAAAACGACAGCTCTTATGAGCTGCGGTGAAATGTGACGTAACTGAAAACAAAATCATAAGAATATTTCACCACACTTCCACTTCAGGAGAAGAAACTGGCTCTTATATTGATTAAAACTCTGAAAACACAGATATAAGATGTGAAGCGTTTCCTCTCGGGGATCAATAAAGTATTTCTGATAAGCTGTGTTGTTTTTGCCAGCGGCCATGTTGATGAAGCGTGCTGTTGGGAAGTGAACTGTCTCTTAATGTTTGACTGCTCAATGTGGACTTCATGTTGCACCTGGAGATGGAAGTGAAACCAGCCAATAACAGCACTGAGCTCTGACCTCCCGTCCAATCAGACAGCGTCTTTTCACCCGGAAGCTCCCAGTAAACCGGTGACACAGAGGATTTTAGGAAAAGTGTCCGTAAAGTTTTATTCAGTCTCAGAATGACCCCGGCGGATTACAGACCTGCTGAAGCTTAAACAAATAAAAATGTTGTGAATTTCATAATCATCTCTTTTATTCTTCTTTTCATTTTATTTCTCCATCTTGAATCAGTCATGGAAGCTTTGGTCACATAAGAGTGAAAAAACATTCGTATACAGTGACTTTAAGAACGGGAACAAAAACATTTTCATTGTGATTTTTTTACTTTTACAATAAATGAAACGGAGCGACTGGCGGCGCTGATCAGACTGAAGCTCCGCCCTCAGCGACAGAAAACATCCGATTCAAGAAAAACAAGCTACAGTTAGTGACGATGACGATGATGAGCCTTCATTAGTTAACTAATACAAACATATACAAGGCTTTTTTTATTTAGTGACATTACACTTTAATGAGAACAGGAACCGAGAGCTGGACTCAAAACGCCTCACAGCAGCACAGGAAGTCCACCTCACACACACCGCCAAAGTAAGACGACAGAGAGCAGAAGGGGAAGATGAGGACAGAGACACGCTGACGGCTGAAGCAACAAAACTGTGAAACATTCATGTCTGTTCGAGTCCTGAAAGTCTCATTTTCCTAAAACAAGTGACAGAATATTACAAATCGAACTTCACGTAACAGCGACTGAACAGACCGAGGTCGTTTCCTCAGCCGCCGATTTCGGAGAAGGAAATCTCAGTCTTACAAATGAACATGAAACAAGATCGATGCAGTAAAATCAAGAAACACGACAATAATTCTAGAAAATTCTTGAAGCAAGTTTATTTTTACTAAAGCTCGTCGGATTCACCAAATAAGACAAATTACAGACTGTAGCTCTTATTTATGACTTACAATCTCATAATGACGAGAAGAGTTCTCTCATAACTAAGAGATATAAGAATAACTAAGAGATATAAGAATTACTAAGAGATATAAGAATAACAGAGATATAAGAATAACTCAGAGATATAAGAATAACTCAGAGATATAAGAATAACAAGGAGATATAAGAATAACAGGAGATATAAGAATAACAGGAGATATAAGAATAACAGAGATATAAGAATAACTCAGAGATATAAGAATAACAAGGAGATATAAGAATAACTCAGAGATATAAGAATAACTCAGAGATATAAGAATAACTCAGAGATATAAGAATAACAAGGAGATATAAGAATAACAAGGAGATATAAGAATAACTAAGACATAAAGCCCCCAGTTTGTTTATTTGGTGAATGCAATGAGCGCCGCAGATTTTAAAATTGAAATAGGCTGAGATTTTCTCATTTCTCTAAGAAAAAAAAAAGACTTTTATGACTCTTGGTAAGATGGAGGCTGTTGCCGGGTGGAGCAGCAGAGACATACTGGGACCAGTTCCTGCAGGATCAGCACCACCTCCTCTGAGTGACGTTCATATGTTTCTATTCTGATTCAGGGGGTCTGGATCTGACTTGCGGGGCCCGAACCAGGTGGGTTCAGTCAAACCTCCGCTGGTGTCGACATACCTGGGTCTGGTGCACTAATCCCAGAGAGACCGGATCTCATCTACACGGAATCACTTGGTGCGAGTCGCGGCTCAGAAAACCGATGCTGAAAAGCTGTAAATGTGAGATAATGTGATCCTCCCTGACGCCGGAGAGAAAACAAATCCCTGATCAGTGCAACCACCGAATGATCTGTGCGGTGAGACGCTGAAGCTTTTGTCTCGCTCGTACTTCATAAATTTATTACGTCTGTGTGTTTGTGTTAGCTTATGGATAGCTGTTAGCTAACGCTAGCTAAACTGTTACTGTTGAAACTAAAGTTCTTCTTCTGGTGTTTCTGTCAGTTTCCAAACCGCCTTCTGGACCGCAGGAGGGCCGACCCTGATTAGTCATCTGGATTTTATTTGGATTTCGAAACGAAGGATGTAAACGAGGTCTGGGAGTATCTGCTAGCACTGATCCGACAGCAGCTTCGACGTCTCTTCAGAGCTACAATCGGTCGCTCGTGATCTGGCTGATCTGACCCGTTTGTATTTACTGTCGACAGCATCTGAACGGAGACTCGCCTCGTGGCCCTGGAGCCGGGCTGCTCGGGTCCAGCAGAAACCGCTGGCTGCTGAAGTTTGATCGATTTGTTTAAGATGAATCTGAAATGGTGACAAAACCTAAAACATTTGGTGTCTTGTGTTCTGTTGTGATAACGAAGAGTTTCATATGAAAATCACTCAGGAGAAAAAGAGGCTGAGATCCAAACTGACCACACCGGTTCTGCTGGACCAGAACCAGTACAGGTGCTTCAGGACTGATGCTGGCCCAGTAGAACCAGTACACATGCTGCTGGAGAGAGGGGGAGAGGGTTAGGAGGAAGAGGAGGAAGAAGAAGATGAAGAGGACGGTGTCTGGTTAGTGATGAAGACGACTTCCTGTCTGTTTTAACCCTCTGTTCTCTCTCTCTGGTCCAGAGTTCTCAGTGTTGTTCGTCCGTCCGCCCAGGCTCCGCCCATGGTGGGCGTGTCCAGGTAAATGTGGGCGGGGCTGAGACGAAGGGGCGTGTCCGGCGTGATGTAGGCAGGTCACACAGTTAAGTGTTACCTTTCAGGACGCCCAGACAGCTCTGCAGCAGCTGCAGGTTCCCCTGCAGGTGAGAGGGGCGGGGTCAGAAACACAGGCATACAGGTGAACCATGTGACACTGTGAGGCGGGGGTAGCCTAGCTCCACCACAAGAGACAGACAATGAAACATGACTCTTTACCACAGGTTATAAGCATCTATGAGGTATCTACATTTAACAACAGGCAGCTGTTCACATGAACACAAACTGGTTTTACTGGCTGTCATCGTCCCGTTCATACTGGACGTTAACTGGTGTCCTTGTTTCTAATGGAAGTGATGGAATATAAAGTTTATCTGAAGTTAATACGAAGCTTCATCAGCCAAACGCATCACGTGGGTTTAAACTCAGTGAGGAACTTTGAAATCACGTGGAGATTTACGAGACTGAAGCTTCGTCTGAACTTCAGATAAACTTCATATTCCATCGCTTCCATTAGAAACAAGGAGACCAGTTAACGTCCAGTATGAACGGGACGATGACAGCCAGTAAAACCAGTTGCAGCCTGCCAGAGCTGGCTGTGTATCTGTGCCCTCCAGCAGTCAGTTGCTGCAGCTGCTCTCTGACCAGCGTGGATATCGAACTGGGCCGGTTCCCACAGACCTGGAGCTTCCAGGTGTTATTTTCCAGGCAGCATGGAGGAGAAAATGAATCAGCTGCACCCTAAGTTGTTTTAGATTAGAGAAAACCTTCTGTTTTCTAATCCAGTGAGTTTCGAACACTAACTGGACACACAGAGTCGTCACTTAGCTGGTCAGCTGGTTTAGTTCAGTTCAAACGGACTTCCCCACTGTGACTCCAGGACTTGTGGAGACGCTGCAGCTGTCGGTCAACAAACAGCTTCAATGCTAACTGCTGCTAAACCTTACATTCCTATTTCTGCACCATACAACCTGCAGAGCTAGGCCAACAGTTTCCCCCTGCTTCCAGTCTTTGTGCTAAGCTAGGCTAAACACATCCTGGACCAGAAACTGATCTTCTAATGCGACTCTACAATAACTAAGAGGATTTCCTGCAACGGTCGCAGGTCTCTGCAGTGATTGGTTACCTTGGCGTGTTTGAGCTCCAGCTCTGCCAGCTCCACCAGGTTCTTCCTGAAAGCTGCCACTCGTCTCGTCTTGAAGTCTATGAGCTCTGCGTTCAGGACAGAATCCACGGTTAGATACTACAGCAGGGTGCAGTAACACGCACTGACCAGCAGAGGTGGTGTTACTGTCGGTATGAACTGTGACAGCCAACCGAAACAGGATCACAAGTAAATGTAGTGGAAGGATAAATTAGTGCTTGGACTGTTTCACCTCCTGTCGTCGTCCTCTGGAATCAAACTACCAACCTTGTGGTGCTTTGTTATCGCTGGAGAAGTAAAACTAGTCTTTCATAAAACGTGGACTCTGCTGACCTTGCTTGGCGGACTCGGAGATCTTCTCAAACTTGTGGCAGCAGAGCTGCTGGCTGGTCTCGGCCTGCAGGACGTCTCTGTTTTTGGCTCGAGCTTTATCCAGAGCCTTGTTAGCGTTCTCGTAGTCCACCAGAGCCCGGCTCCTCCGGTACAGCAGGTCCTGCAGCCGGGGACATCGTCACAACATTTCACTGAATTCGTTTTTCAACATTTGATTAATAAAACGTTTTTCACTGAGTGGGCGACATGTTGCTTCATCACCACGAACACACACACTGTAGTTTATTCTGACACACACACACACACCGTCCTGCTGCCCCAAACACTCACTACAGCACCACATGTGGATTCATCCGCCGCAGGAAATAGTCCCCAACAGATGCTCTGTTTCCTCCTGTTGGTCTGATAGAAACTACAGCGAGCAGCTGTTTGAGGAAACTACTGAGCCTTTTTAAACAGGAAACTACAGATCTGTGTTTTTAAAGATTTACGTCTTCAGCAGGAACCAATGGGCTCGCAGCTGAGCGCCGCAGACAGGAAGTGAGACGGCACTGAGAGACGGACCGACATGTTGCTGGTTTGAGTCCGAACGTGAGATCTGATGATGGAATAACAGCAGACTGTGCTTGAACTGTCAGTAAGCACACACCTTTGCAGCCTGGGACTCCCTCAGGTAATATTTCAGCAGGTCGGCCAGCTTCAGGTCTTCGTCTGCTGCAACTCGAGCTTCAATCTTCTGTAAAACAACGACAGACAGAAACCTTCACAACCGGCTGTTCACCGTTTTACAATCAGTCGTTCAGGTGAAGAATCAAACACGTTCAACACGTCTCTGGACTTCTTTTATACACCATATGGCCAAAAGTATGTGGACAGCTGCGTTCTTTAGGGTTCAAGTCATGTGATCTGACAACAAACGTACCCTCGTTTTCTCAAACAGCTCCGACACTTTCAGGAAGAACCTGAAACAGGAGAAACAGGAAACAGATCAACAGGAGGAAGTGATGTCAGCATGGTGACATCCTGACAATAAATAAATAAGAGATGAGCCACAGATGCTTCAGGAGATTCACAGCAGTTTAAACACGTTTGTTCGTACTTGCAGACGTCTGTGGAGTCCTGCGTTCCTAACGTGTAGAGAGACGAGGCGATTCTGTTGATGTCGTCTGCAGCGTCTGAACACACACAAAGTTTCGGCTTCATTACAGACATTAAAATACAACAGTGATTCAGTGTGTCTGATCCAGAGAGTAGTTATGAATGGTTCAGATCTGAGCAGCAGAGGTGGAGTTCCTGACTTTTAGTCCCAAAACACTGGATCCTACAGTTCCCATGATGCACCTGGACAGTGTCTTCCATTAGAGCCTCCTGCCTGGTAAACAGCACGTCTTTCAAACTCCAGACTTTCTGCTATAAAATGAAGTTGAGTCTTACTTTTGTGCGAGCGGATCATTCTGTCAGATTTGGCCGAAGCATCTTTCACTCTGTTGTGATATTCTAACAGAAACGTCTTCTCGTGCTCAAAGAAGTCGTCCACGTCCTGAAAAACAGAGAAACGATAAATATGAATGAAATCTGACGCAACAGATATGAAACTACGAAACTCTGGTTCTCGCGTTTGTCACCTTGACTCCGGCCACCAGGACGCCGTCGGCCGACTTCACCACGTTCTTAAAGAAGTCCTCCAGCTTCTCCTTCTTGTTCTTCCCTCGTACACTCAGCTGTCACAGAGGAGAGGTCAAAGGTCGCACACAACAACATGGACAGTACACGGAGCAGGTACACAACATATTTCTTTCTTCAGCTTCTGTCAGAGTCGATCATTTGTCTTGTGGAGTAACATCGTCTCCGGTCCTCACTGCAACTCAGAGTAGATCGTTCATCTTTTGGAAAGAACATTTGTTCTTTTTAAATGTTGCTCGTTAACTAAATTGACTTTTTGTCTACATGGACATTTCTCTATATATGTTTGCTGTAAATATAATGTGTGCATATATTTAAGTGCACATACACAGGAGCTGTAAAGCATAAATATCCAACGCGCATGTGTGTGTGTGCAGTTTTTACACAATGTGTTGAGCTACAAAATGATTAAACATGAATTGATGTTTTAGATCACAAATCTATATTCAATCTTTTGTTTTAGTTTATGAAACAAGTTAAATTCTGTTCAGGTGATACAACTCAAACAGGTGAGTGCTTACAGAACAACCAGCTCTCGAGTCAACAGCTGAAATGTGCTCAGATCAAACAGGAGCAGAGTGAAACCTCTCAGCTTCAGAGCTCAGATCTTCATACTCGGAAGGTGAATCGTGTTGCTCAGTTACTGGACAGACAGACTGCAGGTGAGCTTCACCTGGGTGGAGACGTGTCTGGAGTCAGATTACATCCACAATTATTCAACGAAAACCCGATCTTTGTCTCTGTTTTGGCCCGCAGCGTCTCAACCAGCGTTGATGATAAAAACGATGACAACTTCCTGTCTCCTCTAACTCTCTCTGTGATCAGTCAGTGTAAATGTTGATGAAGTTGATCACACAGCTGCTGTCAGTAATCGCGATCTATGCTGTTACTGTTCACCTGGTTAATAGGAAGCTTTAGGAGCTGCCATCACAGTTTTGTACCGATTCAGTCGTGTCAACAGAAAGATAAACTGTAACTGTGTAAGTGTATAAACACACCTGAGCAGGAGGTTTAACAGCTGACAGACTCTCCACTGAAAGAAGAGATTTAACCTTTTGTGTACAAACTTGCTGGTTTCAGCCTGATGAACGTCAACTATTCACGGGAAGGTGTGTGTTTGTGACATCTGATCATATCGATATAATCAACACCCCTAAAATGTCCACACTTCGAGTCCTGCTGTCAGAAATCAGCAGACTAAAAGAAACTAATTTAACAGAGTCAGTAGTCGTATTCGACGACCGCACAGAATACAAATATTACAGCTGTCCAAATGTGAGGACGGTTTAACCTGAAGGTAAAAACGTCTTTCTGAAGCCAAGCGGCCCATGACTAACAATAATGAGAGGAGGTCGTGTGACAGTCAGAGACATTAGAGGACAGAATATTACAGCCTACAGCAGGTGATGTTACACCTGTCACTGACCCCGAGTCAGCTGTCAGAGGGAGACAATTAACAACAACGACTGAACTGTCCAAGTATGACGATAAAACCAGAAAATTAAAAAAAAACTAAATTGTCAAATCATGAGGATAAATTTTGGTTGTACGTATAAAGATTAAGGCATTATGATTCTAAACGCTGATATAAAATAACGTGTGAGGCGCGGTGTCAAGCGACTGAAGGCGTGTGAGGCGCAGCGTCAGGCGACCGAAGCCGTGTGAGGCGCGGCGTCAGGCGACTGAAGGCGCGGCGTCAGGCGACTGAAGGCGCAGTGTCAGGCGACCGAAGCCGTGTGAGGCGCGGCGTCAGGCGACTGAAGGCGCTGGTCAGGCGACTGAAGGCGCTGGTCAGGCGACTGAAGGCGCTGGTCAGGCGACTGAAGGCGCGGCGTCAGGCGACTGAAGGCGCTGGTCAGGCGACTGAAGCCGTGTGAGGCGCGGCGTCAGGCGACCGAAGCCGTGTGAGGCGCGGCGTCAGGCGACCGAAGGCGTGTGAGGCGCGGTGTCAGGCGACCGAAGGCGTGAGGCGCGGCGTCAGGCGACCGAAGGCGTGTGAGGCGCGGCGTCAGGCGACTGAAGGTGCGGTGCCGGGCGACTGAAGGCGTGTGAGGCGCGGTGTCAAGTGACTGAAGGCGCGGTGTCAGGCGACCGAAGCCAGGTGAGGCGCGGCGTCGGGCGACTGAAAGCATGTGAGGCGCGGTGTCGGGCGACCGAAGCCAGGTGAGGCGCGGCGTCGGGCGACTGAAAGCATGTGAGCGCGCGTCAGGCGACAGCGTGAGGCGCGCGGCGTCGGGCGACTGAAGCCGTGTGAGGCGCGGCGTCAGGCGACTGAAGGTGCAGTGCCGGGCGACTGAAGGCGTGTGGGCGCGGTGTCAAGTGACTGAAGCGCGGTGTCAGGCGACGGCCAGGTGAGGCGCGGCGTCGGGCGACTGAAAGCATGTGAGGCGCGGTGTCGGGCGACCGGCCAGGTGAGGCGCGCGTCGGGCGACTGAAAGCATGTGAGGCGCGCGTCAGGCGACCGGCGCGCGTGAGCGCGGGCGTCGGGCGACTGAAGCCGTGTGGCGCGCGCGTCAGGCGACTGAAGGTGCAGTGCCGGGCGACTGAAGGCGTGTGGTAGCGCGTGTCAAGTGACTGAAGGCGCGGTGTCAGGCGACCGAAGCCAGGTGAGGCGCGCGCCGGGCGACTGAAAGCATGTGAGGCGCGGTGTCGGGCGACCGAAGCCAGGTGAGGCGCGGCGTCGGGCGACTGAAAGCATGTGAGGCGCGGTGTCGGGCGACCGAAGCCAGGTGAGGCGCGGCGTCGGGCGACTGAAGCCGTGTGAGGCGCGGTGTTAGGTGTGTCAGCAGTGACTCACGTCCTGGTTGTACTCCAGGAAGACGTGGAAGTTGAGGTCTTTCCTGAGGACAGGATGAGCCGCCACACGACACAGGAAGACCTCGTGCATGGCGACGGTCTTCTTAAAGATGGCCAGGTACTCTCTGAGTGAAAACACAGCAGCCAGTGTGATAAACAGCAGACGACCTGCTGGTGAACTTTCAGCGGAGTTACTTTGTTAGTTAGTGACTCACGCCTCCAGCTCCTGCTTCATCTTGGTGAACTCCTCCTTCGTCATGGATCCTTCTCCCTCCCCCAGCTTCTGCAGCTTCTCTCTGGACGCATCAAAGTCTGGTCTGGGGGGGGCGGGGGGGATCTACACAACAACAACAACAACAACATTCAGACTGGGAGACATTTGCTCTATATTTAACTCTAGTAATGTTCTTTGTGTTTTGTGTTTTGACTGCTAACTGACCGAAGTGTTTCGATATTTATAAGTTGACAGAATTACGGGTTCTCATCAGCGTTCAGTACAAGTTTGAGGTTCTGCAGAAATGTCTGAAGAACATTAACAGTGTAAAGACAGCGTCATCTGCATACAAATGTATAATATATGTATTGTGATAATTGTGTGAATAATAATGGTTCAGAAAATAATGTGCGTGTGTGTCTGTGTGTGTGTGTGTGCGGTTCTTACGATGTATCCTGCGTAGTCTTCGTTCTCGACGAACGAGTCGTGCAGCCAGATGAACTCTTCGTGCTGTCGGACCACCGAGAACTCGTTCTGCTTAAAGTTAGGGAGCGTGCTCTGTGGAAACAGGAAGTACATCACCAGATCAGCTGACTAACAGAACATCTTTGTGTTATAACCAATTTCAAAATTCAAAAACATCCATAAGTATTGATCTGCAGCCTGAATCAACTCACCGGTTTTAACAATGTAGTCGAGCGATGAGATTCTCTCACATTAATTGTAAAAATGTTATTTTTAATATCAAAAATATAGACAGGAGTGTAAAACATGTGATCAATTTGATCATTGATTATTGGGGGAAATTAAATATACATAAATGTAAATTCAGGTTCAGCTGCCTAAAAAAAATGAACAGATTTTTCTGAATTAAAATCAGGAACAAATAAAAGAAACAACAGGTTTCTCTTGCTGTAATCGTTCCTCCTGTTCATACTGGAACTACTGGAACTACTGGTGGGTACCGTTCACATCTGAACCGGTACCCGGAACTCAGTACTTTACTCTCTCTGTAGCCTAATACAAAAATGTAATTTCAGTTGTAACAAATAAGTCCAAACTTCTTCATTTCAACCTTGTTATTTATTTAGAACATTTTGTTGTTTAAGGTAAAATAAACAATAATAAATACATAAATAAACAAGGTCAAATACGTTGTTGAGTGCACTAAGAGCCTGTCGTCATCAAACATCTCACTGTGGCTGTTTCTGCTGGTACTGATCCTCTATGCAGTATTTGGGCTAACGAAGCTCGGCTCGCCAAGCACCGACGTAATTTGGCCGGTACCCTTAAAAGTACCGAGTTCGGTACCCAGCAAACATTAACAGATCTCTTTATAACATGTTTACAGTGTCAGCGATGGCGTTCTGTGCAAAAATACACAGTGAGGAAGTAGCGAGGACCTCACAATGCAGAAATGTCCTCACACAGATAGTAACACACACACAGTCTCACCTTGGTGTGGACGGTGAACTTGACCTTGTCTCTCTCACTCAGAGCGTCAGAGATGTCGACCTGCAGCGTGGCGTCCGTCTGCAGATCCACGTTCACCGCCCGCGGCTGCAGGAGGATGACAGAGACCACATATCCCATCATGCACCACACCCACTGACCAGCAGACATGCAGAGTGCGACGGCCGACACAGTAACGTCCACAGAACCTGCCTCACTGTTAAATTCTCCACAAGCTAACGATGCTACCATAAACTAGCCTCCTGACACCTTCGGCTGTCTCCGTCAGTCACATGACACCTTGCGGGTCTTGGCGGTCCGTCGAGACTCTGCCGGATCAGTTAGAGCTCAAATCTTCCTGCTGTCTCACATCTGCTATTCATTTACATCTCCGCATCTGTGAGCAGCTCCTGCAGATCACGTGTGCATTGCATTGTGGGAAAACAGACATTTTTTTTAGACCATATTCTGATTCTTTCCTTAAAGCCACAATCAGCTGTTTTCTCTATTTTTCTCATCATCAGATCTCATGTTCGGACTCAAACCAGCAGCACGTCGGTCCGTCTCTCAGTACCGTCTCACTTCCTGTCTGCGGCGCTCAGCTGCGAGCCCATTGGTTCCTGCTGAAGACGTAAATCTTTAAAAACACAGATCTGTAGTTTCCTGTTTAAAAAGGCTCAGTAGTTTCCTCAAACAGCTGCTCGCTGTAGTTTCTATCAGACCAACAGGAGGAAACAGAGCATCTGTTGGGGACTACTTCCAGCGGCGGATGAATCCACATGTGGTGCTGTAGTGAGTGTTTGGGGCAGCAGGACGGTGTGTGTGTGTGAGTCAGAATAAACTACAGTGTGTGTGTTCGTGGTGATGAAGCAACATGTCAGCCAGGGCGGCTCGCTGATGTGTGTGTGTCATGTGACAGCCTCATGATTAACCAGCACAGCAGAACTGATCATTAGCAACACGTTAATGATCTGAAACAGACCTTTAGCTGCTAGCTCAGCCTGTGCTGCACCTGTTAGCCAGGTAGCTCAGTTAGCTGCTGAAGCTAACGGCCTGCAGCCGGGTCACTGTTTGGACTCTCAGCTGGGGAAACTACAGCTGACAGGCTGAAGCCCGTTAGCATCAGCAGCTAACGGTAGCCAACACGGCTAACCTGGCTAGAAAACCAGAGCTAATGCTAAGTAGCTGCTTTAGCTGAGCCGAACAGAACACAGAGCTGAGCCCAGCACACAGACAGGTAGCCCAGCGCACAGACAGGTAGCCCAGCGCACAGACAGGTAGCCCAGCGCACAGACAGGTAAAAAGTGAGCACTCACTCCCCGGTCCTCTTCGGAGAGGAAGTCGGGTCCGTCGTCCAGCCCTTCCTGCTGCGGAGACAGAGAGCACAGAGCCGTTAGTTTACCGACACACCGACCGCTCACTGACCGCAACACACAACAACACAAGCCGCGGGCCCCCCGGGGCCCCCCGGGGCCCGTTAACGAGCTGGTAACAGACACAAATAACCGGGAGAGGAGAGAAAAGAGTAGAACCCACCATCATGGCTGCCAGCGGGTGGAGACAGGAAGTGCGCTGACGTCACGACGGCCAGGCAGACGTTTTATTTCACTGAGTACTTTTACTGCAGTAGTGTACTTGTACTGCAGTACTGAGATACTCTGTACTGCACTCTGTACTGCAGTAGTGAGCGGATGATGGAGGATCAGATAATACTAATAATTATTATATTGATTATTGATTGATCAGTAAGAGATCGAAGGGCTGAACTTATTTCTTGAGTGCTTTTATAATGAAAACAGGTCGCGCACCAGAATCAATCAATAAATCTTTGATCGGTTTTAATAGAATTGAAATGATCGCAGCAGACGGACAGCACAGTACCAGTTCAACACAGTACCAGTTCAACACAGTACCAGTACAGTACCAGTATAACACAGTACCAGTACAGCACAGTACCAGTACAGTACCAGTATAACACAGTACCAGTACAGTACCAGTACCAGTTCAACACAGTACCAGTACAGCACAGTACACCGTCAGGACGTTTACTTGTAACAGTATTTGTACGCTGCAGTATTTGTACGCTGCAGTATTTGTACGCTGTTGTATTTGTGCGCTGCAGTATTTGTACGCTGCAGTATTTGTACAGTATTTGTACGCTGCAGTATTTGTGCGCTGCAGTATTTGTACGCTGCAGTATTTGTACAGTATTTGTACGCTGTATTATTTGTACGCTGCAGTATTTGTACGCTGTAGTATTTGTACGCTGCAGTATTTGTACGCTGCAGTATTTGTGCGCTGCAGTATTTGTACGCTGCAGTATTTGTGCGCTGTAGTATTTGTACGCTGCAGTATTTGTACGCTGTAGTATTTGTACGCTGTTGTATTTGTGCGCTGCAGTATTTGTACGCTGCAGTATTTGTACGCTGCAGTATTTGTACGCTGTTGTATTTGTGCGCTGCAGTATTTGTGCGCTGCAGTATTTGTACGCTGCAGTATTTGTACGCTGTTGTATTTGTGCGCTGCAGTATTTGTGCGCTGCAGTATTTGTACGCTGCAGTATTTGTACAGTATTTGTACGCTGCAGTATTTGTGCGCTGCAGTATTTGTACAGTATTTGTACGCTGTATTATTTGTACGCTGCAGTATTTGTACGCTGTAGTATTTGTACGCTGCAGTATTTGTGCGCTGCAGTATTTGTACGCTGCAGTATTTGTACAGTATTTGTACGCTGCAGTATTTGTGCGCTGCAGTATTTGTACGCTGCAGTATTTGTACAGTATTTGTACGCTGTATTATTTGTACGCTGTAGTATTTGTACGCTGCAGTATTTGTACGCTGCAGTATTTGTACGCTGCAGTATTTGTACGCTGCAGTATTTGTGCGCTGTAGTATTTGTACGCTGCAGTATTTGTGCGCTGTAGTATTTGTACGCTGCAGTATTTGTACAGTATTTGTACGCTGCAGTATTTGTACAGTATTTGTACGCTGCAGTATTTGTACAGTATTTGTACGCTGCAGTATTTGTACGCTGCAGTATTTGTACAGTATTTGTACGCTGCAGTATTTGTACAGTATTTGTACAGTATTTGTACAGTATTTGTGCGCTGCAGTATTTGTGCGCTGTAGTATTTGCACTGCTGCATTTTGCACGCTGCAGTATTTGTACAGTATTTGTGCGCTGCAGTATTTGTGCGCTGCAGTATTTGTACAGTATTTCTACGCTGCAGTATTTGTACGCTGCAGTATTTGTACAGTATTTGTACGCTGCAGTATTTGTACGCTGCAGTATTTGTACAGTATTTGTACGCTGCAGTATTTGTACGCTGCAGTATTTGTACAGTATTTGTACGCTGTAGTATTTGTGCGCTGTAGTATTTGTGCGCTGCAGTATTTGTGCGCTGCAGTATTTGCACGCTGCAGTATTTGTACGCTGCAGTATTTGTACAGTATTTATGCACGCTGCAGTATTTGTACGCTGCAGTATTTGTACGCTGCAGTATTTGTACGCTGCAGTATTTGTACGCTGCAGTATTTGTACGCTGCAGTATTTGTACAGTATTTGTACGCTGCAGTATTTGTACGCTGCAGTATTTGTACGCTGCAGTATTTGTACGCTGCAGTATTTGTACAGTATTTGTGCGCTGCAGTATTTGTACGCTGCAGTATTTGTGCGCTGCAGTATTTGTACGCTGCAGTATTTGTACGCTGCAGTATTGACCTGAGTGCTTCTTGCAGCGCTGCTAACTGTGACAAAGTGTCTGGTTCTGATTAAACAGCAGCTTCTTTCCTGCGTTTTTCTGCAGAACATTGTGAGCATCCGGTGTCTCCGGTTCTCTTCCTGCAGGTTTGGAGAAATGCTTCCATTAGCTTCTGAAAACATCTTGGTTCCCACCGGACTGCGACTCCAGCTGTGGTGGAGGCGCGGGTGGGGTTCTGGGGTGGTGTTGGTTTTGGAGGTGAGGGTGTAAAAGTGAAGTCATCGTGTATAATAAAGATGTAATAACTGGTTAATAACAGACTAATGTAGCTGTAAGCAGATCGAAGTGTTTATGAATGTATTTATTAACAGCTGTAATAAGTGCAGGCTGCTGTATAAACATGATGAATGATAATAAAGTAAAACAGCTGGAATATAAAATGTCTCCACAGACGTTAGAACAAATGCTGAACATTAATAAACACTTAGACTCGTCTTTATATCTGCTTACAGTGTGTTATTACCTGTTTATTACATGTTTATGCTCTGATTGCTGATGACTGTAGCAGTAAAGTTTGATTTAATCTCCATGTAATTCAGCTCAGTGACCAGCAGGAGGAGACACAGCTCTGCTGACTCACCTCGGGCATTCTGGGTAACGGAGTCCTCAGAGTTCTCACCCTGAGGCTCTCTGTCAGTGAAACTTTATGGTTTATAAACGTTTGGAAATTAAAAAAAAAAGAGGCTTTTTGTTTTTATTTCACAACAAAGTTTATGATTCTGAAAGATTCTTCACAGCAGCGCTGCGACTCCGTCTGTCCACGACTCTGTTTCTGACAGAGCGGAGTCACTGTCCGCTGGCTGCAAAGCAACGCCTCTGAGGACCAACAGAGACTGACTGACTGACTGACTGACTGATTGATTGATTGATTGATTGATTGATTGATTGATTGATTGATTGATTGATTGACTGACTGACTGATTGATTGATTGACTGGGACTTGAGGATTATGTAGTGTGCGTTCGCTCATTTGCGTGCATGTAATCAGGTTTAAATTTCAGACATAAAACAAGTTGCTGGTTTCTGTAATCCTTCACTTCACCTGTTGCGCTTCAGGATCCTCATCAGTCTTAGACCTGCAAACATCTGGACCGGATTCAAAGCAGGAAGCAGCTGCTTCAGCGTGGATTTTATAAGCGAGCAGAAACGTAGGAGACGCGCTGATGTTTCCTTCTGCTCACGGTGAGAAATCCATCACGGAGGACTAAAACGCCCGGTGAGTCTCAGAGTTATAGTCCACATCCTGGACGGGACGTGTTTAGCCTAGCTTAGCACAAAGACAGGAAGCAGGGGGAAACCGTTAGCCTAGCTCCATCAAAAGACAGCAAATCCCCCTTCCACCTGCGTCCGTCTGACTGACGCGTCGTCTCTTCGTTACTGAGCGGGTGCAGAGACGGAGACGTACAGGAGACGCTGCAGTTACCCTACCTCTGAAGGGACGGACGTCCCGTCGATTGTACATTCATGTGAAATGAACAAAAAGAACCCACTTCAACACACCTGCGTTAGAAAATCTCTTAAACCAGGTCTGTTTTCAGGTGTTGCCTCTGAAAGACAGACTAACATCTCTGCTCGGAAGTTATTTGGACCCAACACGTCAATTTATTTGACTTCATTCGTCGTCATGTTGATGGAACGAGTCACATTTTTTACTCGAAATCTCGTGATTTTCAGTTCTGAGTTTGATTCCTGGCCGGCTCCTGTGGTGCTGGTCTGTTGTGCTGCTGGTCTGTTGTGTGCTGGTCTGTTGTGTGCTGGTCTGTTGTGCTGCTGGTCTGTTGTGTGCTGGTCTGGTCTGCAGGCGAGCTCAGCTCTCAGTCGTCGGTCTGTCCAGTTTTGCCTTTTGTGGCGGGCGATGACGGGACTCAGAAGCATGTGTGATCCAGAAATAGCAGCAGCAGGATCAGATTCTCCGGAGCTGATCAGAGTCAGCAGCTTCCCGTCTTTTATTCTTTACACAACGTGTTTTCACGCCGACCACGGCCGCAGCACCAGCGGCAGCACTTTCAAACAGGAAACAGAAACCTGGTTCTGGTTTCTGCTGGATCTGGGTCACACTGGACGCACCGGCTGCTTTCACAGTTTAGGACCTTTTAAGGTCAGGAATTTACAGCTTTCGTTGGTTCGGCTCCTGAAGCCGCTCGCCTCAGACAGGAAGTCAGGGCTCAGACAGGAAGTCAGGGCTGCGTTTCATCAGTGTTCCCACTTCCCCTCAGCTCCTGGTATCACGTAACCGCAGATGTCACACGGAGGCCACGTGGAGAGCAGGGGGGGAGGGGGGGGGGTTTGAAGGGACGCACCTCCCTTGTTCACTTTAGACCAAACGGTCGTGGATCGGCCGCCGGCTGCTTTTCCGAAGCGTCAGAAACACCTGCGGACGGGCGGCAGCAGGTAGCGGCAGCATGGCGGCCGGTCGGTTCGATCCGTATCAGGATCAGGATCAGAAGCGTTCGGGTTCGTATCTCAGGGTTTCCGTGTTTCACATGCTGGGAACAAAGAAATGTCACAAGCTGAACAGTCCGAGTCCGAGTCACCTGCAGTGAGACGTGAGGGCGGGGCGCCAGCGCCTCGGACAGGAAGTCAGGGCTGAGAGGTATCAGACGGCTCTAAAGTCAGTCCAGGCCTGGTTTGGTCTCAGACCGGACTGCTTAACAAATCTGGGGCTCATTTTGATCCACCCTCAGAGCTCAAAGCTGTTTCCGTGGAAACCAGCCGGGACCAGCAGCACCCGGATGTTTTTCAGTTTAACCCTTTAACTGCTCGTGCTCCCGTGTTTCCCGCCCCGTCTCGTGGCTCACGTAGCACCGGGTTTCCACTCTGAACTATTCAAACCACAGACGCCATGTTTTTATGGCTGCATCGTTCCATCACACATTTACACAAAACTCACATTTAGGACCTTCGGAAACTTTTCTGCTAGAATTTAAAGTCCAGTTCTGGGTCTGGACAGACCCGAACACTTTGTACTGATGGACTCTTGTTTCTTTCAACGGCCTCCTGAACGAACGAGCACAGAAACTCTGCCGGGTGATTTAACCAGCACCCGGGTTCACGTTCTGACCGCCAGTTTAAATTCATTCGAACCGTTTCTGACCAATTCAGTTTGGCAGATGGGTCTAAACACTACATTACCCACGAGCCTCGGCCATCGTCGCCGTGGAGAAGAAGCCAGTCAGAGGTCGTTTTGTTTCCTCGGCAGCTCCATCCACAGGCGTCTCGTACCTTTTTACAAAAGAACCGGACGTTTTCTAACCGATATCTCAATGTTTTGTTGTGTTTGATCCAAACTGAGTCAGTAACGTCTATGAGAAGCAGACTTTAACTGCAGGAACCAGAAATAACTCAACTGGTGAAACACTCGTAGAACCTCTGCAGACTGAAAGAACTCTCGCAGAACCTCTCAGTCTAAAGAACACTGCGGACAAGTCGTTTGATTTGTATTTATGGACGAATATTTAAATACATAATAAGGCCACAGTGGATCTATCGAGGTCCTACTGGGCTCATACTGGTCCATTTGGTGAACTATGGAGGTCATATGGGAGTCATGATGGTTCTACTAAACTTTGACTGATGTCATACCTGTTCTTCTAATCACATTAGAACAGAGTTTTGTTCTACTGGGGGTCGAATTGTTTGTGCATGTGGTCTACCTGGGTCACACTCGTTCTGCTGGGGTTCTGCTGGGGTTCTGCTGGGTCACAGTGACCCCCCTGTGGTTCCTTTAAGGTTGTAATGAGCTCTACTGGGGTCAGACTTCTACTGAGGTTCTACGGTGTTCAGAACGTTTTCACTCAGAGGTCGTTTGAACGTGACTGGTGTTTAAAGGTCAAAGGTGAGCCTCGGGCAGGAAGCAGAACATGACACCTGTTCGTGAGGATCTCAGGTGGACACCAGGTGAACGACTTGCGGGTGAAAACGCTCTGTGATTGGTGGAAGCAGAGACGAGGCAGGAGGCGTCAGATCCGCCACAGGCTTTTATTGCAAAGTGGCTTCCTGTGATCTCAGAAACAACGTTCCACTTTAAGGCTCCAGATCTCGTCGCGTTCTTGTTCTTGTTGTCGTTGTTGTTGTTGTGGGGTCGTCTCTCACTGCTGGGGTCAAATCTGCTTCCTGTAGTGTTTCTTTACAAAATAAAAGTGCACTCTAACTAACTGGCGTGACGGTTACATTCGAACTGAAAGTAAGGCGACGACCAAACAGCTAGAATGACAGTGAGTCCGACAGGAATGAAAAGTGAGGTAAACAAACGTGAGCTCGGTGACACGAAAACAGAATTTAACATCTTTTCTGTCTCAACCTGTAGTGTTTCAACAAAAAGTGCTGGGTTATAATCTTCTTCTTCTCTTCTGAATGCATAGTCTAACAATACGTCTGCCTGGTTTGAACACACTGAAGAAGAAACAACAGTTTACAATAATAAATAAAGTCATATGTAAAAAGCGTCATGACCCGTGTGCTGCAGGAGGCGGAGCTTCGCGGCGCGCCGCTCGCCTCCAACACGTGTGGCTGCTTCCTTCGCATCGACTTTTTGGCAAAACTCTGGCTGTGAGAGAGAGACAACCGTTCTGGGGTTTGGTAGTGTGTCATTTTCTGGTTTTTCTGCCAGGTGAACAGAAGTCGTGTGGCAACAAACTGGGAGGTGTTTGCATATCGTGTTAATGAGATCTCCTTCATGTTGGAAAAAAGCAAAAAGAACAAAAACAAAACAAAGAGGCCTAAAGACGCTAAATCCTTCAGGACATGGATACAGACAGAGCAAGCTGCTGAGTGAAGCGGCGGTGTTCAGGTGGGGTCAGGTGCTTCGGTCCGGATGGCACGGCGGTTGGCTTGGCTCCGCTCCGCTCGCCGCGATGACATCACAGCGGCTTGCCCTCCAGAGACACCACCACGTTCCCGCCCAGCTTCTCGGCCAGCGTGGTGCGATCCTGGATGTCGTCCAGCCCGTTCACCTGCCACTCGTGTTTGATACCTGAGGAGACACACCTGAGGTCACTGAGGGGTCGGGGAGACACACCGATCGCACCTGAGCTCAACAGAGGAGAAACAGAACCTGACGGACGCTCCGGGGGGGTCCGACAGGTGACCTGTTCATTAACAGCTGATATGAACCAGCCACACTCACAGCTTTCATGCATTTCAACAGTTCAGGTGCTTTCAGACCGGCTACCTGCGAACCTCCTCACCTGGTTTCATCTCATCACGCAGCTGAACAGAGCAGGTTGTAGCTTAAATACAAATTATGACGTGATTATTATTAAACGTTTTTTATTGTCCCAGGGCGGTCAACAAACCAGCTCCTGTATCGTGTCCCTCTCTGTGGTTGCCATGGTTACACGGCGTGCGCGTTCACAACGCCATCATGTTTACGTCGAAAGCAATGGAGGCGATGGCAGCCAATTGCTGTCTGAAAGCAGCTTTGCTGACATGTTATGATCTATAATATATAATGATCAGTGGCTGACAGACGACATGATGACTGCCCCCAGTGACCTCTGACCTCAGCAGGTCACATGATGACTGCCCCCAGTGACCTCTGACCTCAGCAGGTCACATGATGACTGCCCCCAGTGACCTCTGACCTCAGCAGGTCACATGATGACTCACCTGTAAACTTCTTTTTGATGGCATCTTTAGAGCTGGCGTAGATCATCTTACTCTTCAGTGGAGCGTTCTCTGGAGCCCTGAGGACAAACACAACACAGGAGAACAGTCAGAACACAGGAGAACAGCCGGAAAGCAGGAGAACAGCCAGAACACAGGAGAACAGCCAGAACACAGGAGAACAGCCAGAACACAGGAGAACAGCCAGAACACAAGAGAACAGCCAGAACACAAGAGAACAGCCAGAACACAGGAGAACAGCCAGAACACAGGAGAACAGTCAGAACACAGGAGAACAGTCAGAACACAGGAGAACAGTCAGAAACCAGGAGAACAGCCAGAACACAGGAGAACAGTCAGAACACAGGAGAACAGCCAGAACACAGGAGAACAGTCAGAACACAAGAGAACAGCCAGAACACAAGAGAACAGCCAGAACACAGGAGAACAGCCAGAAACCAGGAGAACAGCCAGAAACCAGGAGAACAGCCAGAAACCAGGAGAACAGCCAGAACACAGGAGAACAGTCAGAACACAGGAGAACAGTCAGAACACAAGAGAACAGCCAGAACACAAGAGAACAGCCAGAACACAGGAGAACAGCCAGAACACAGGAGAACAGCCAGAAACCAGGAGAACAGCCAGAAACCAGGAGAACAGCCAGAAACTAGGAGAACAGTCAGAACACAGGAGAACAGTCAGAACACAAGAGAACAGCCAGAACACAAGAGAACAGTCAGAACACAGGAGAACAGCCAGAACACAAGAGAACAGCCAGAACACAAGAGAACAGCCAGAACACAGGAGAACAGCCGGAAAGCAGGAGAACAGCCGGAAAGCAGGAGAACAGCCGGAAAGCAGGAGAACAGCCGGAAAGCAGGAGAACAGTCAGAACACAGGAGAACAGTCAGAAACCAGGAGAACAGCCAGAACACAGGAGAACAGTCAGAACACAGGAGAACAGCCAGAACACAGGAGAACAGTCAGAACACAAGAGAACAGCCAGAACACAAGAGAACAGCCAGAACACAGGAGAACAGCCAGAAACCAGGAGAACAGCCAGAAACCAGGAGAACAGCCAGAAACCAGGAGAACAGCCAGAACACAGGAGAACAGTCAGAACACAGGAGAACAGTCAGAACACAAGAGAACAGCCAGAACACAAGAGAACAGCCAGAACACAGGAGAACAGCCAGAACACAGGAGAACAGCCAGAAACCAGGAGAACAGCCAGAAACCAGGAGAACAGCCAGAAACTAGGAGAACAGTCAGAACACAGGAGAACAGTCAGAACACAAGAGAACAGCCAGAACACAAGAGAACAGTCAGAACACAGGAGAACAGCCAGAACACAAGAGAACAGCCAGAACACAGGAGAACAGCCAGAACACAGGAGAACAGCCGGAAAGCAGGAGAACAGCCGGAAAGCAGGAGAACAGCCGGAAAGCAGGAGAACAGCCGGAAAGCAGGAGAACAGCCGGAACGTAGGAGAACAGCCGGAAAGCAGGAGAACAGCCGGAAAGCAGGAGAACAGCCGGAACGCAGGAGAACAGCCAGAACGTAGGAGAACAGCCGGAAAGCAGGAGAACAGCCAGAACGCAGGAGAACAGCCGGAACGCAGGAGAACAGCCGGAACGTAGGAGAACAGCCGGAAAGCAGGAGAACAGCCGGAAAGCAGGAGAACAGCCGGAAAGCAGGAGAACAGCCGGAACGCAGGAGAACAGCCAGAACACAGGAGAACAGCAAAGCAGGAGAACAGCCGGAAAGCAGGAGAACAGCCGGAACACAGAACAGCCGAGAGGAGAACAGCCAGAACGTAGGAGAACAGCCAGAACGTAGGAGAACAGCCGGAAAGCAGGAGAACAGCCAGAACACAGGAGAACAGCCAGAACACAGGAGAACAGCCAGAACACAGGAGAACAGCCGGAAAGCAGGAGAACAGCCGGAAAGCAGGAGAACAGCCGGAACACAGAACAGCCGGAACGCAGGAGAACAGCCAGAACACAGGAGAACAGCCGGAAAGCAGGAGAACAGCCAGAACACAGAACAGCCGGAAAGCAGGAGAACAGCCGGAAAGCAGGAGAACAGCCAGAACACAGGAGAACAGCCAGAACACAGAACAGCCGGAAAGCAGGAGAACAGCCGGAACACAGGAGAACAGCCAGAACACAGGAGAACAGCCAGAACACAGAACAGCCGGAAAGCAGGAGAACAGCCAGAACACAGAACAGCCGGAAAGCAGGAGAACAGCCAGAACGCAGGAGAACAGCCGGAAAGCAGGAGAACAGCCAGAACACAGAACAGCCGGAAAGCAGGAGAACAGCCAGAACGCAGGAGAACAGCCGGAAAGCAGGAGAACAGCCAGAACACAGAACAGCCAGAACACAGGAGAACAGCCAGAACACAGGAGATGACTGGAGATGACTGGTGAGGTGAAACCATGTGAACTCTCTAATCCGAGCAAGAACTTGGAACTTTTTAGAACAATAGAAGTTATATAAAAATAAAAAAGAATTAATATAAATGTTGGATCATAAAATGTGGTAATAACCAGGTTTTCTTTTCATATCCTGAACATGATTTAAACCGGGACTCTACTGTGGATTGAAAATAAAACATTATAAAAAAGGTTCTAACTACATTATGTGTGTTAGAACGAAAGGAGGCACGTGGAGGTCCAGATCCAGCACCAACGATCAATACGTTTGAGGAAGCTTCGACCAGATGTGTGTGGTCTGGACCCCTCCTCTGAGACTACTGATCAATACAGGCTCTGAGCCCGATCAATAACTGATCAAAGATTAAAAACAGAGGATGAAGCTTCAAGTCTCAGACATGACGTGTTATCAGTCTCATTAATCAGCTGATCATCTGATAACCTGACCCTCCCTGATCAATGACTGTACCAGAAGATGAAGACGAGGTCCTCCTTCTTGGACTCCTTGGTCTCGTAGGTGGCGTCGTACAGGCCGTATCTGCAGTCATTGAGGGGGAGGAGCTTAACGAAGCAGGCGTAGGGGTCGTCCACCGTCTCCCCGATGTCCCCCACCAGGATCTGCTTCCCCTCCTCCACGATGATCTTCTTCCTGTCCTCGCTCAGGCAGAACAGCACCGCCTTCTTCCTCTTCTTCACCTCGTCCTGGGTCGAAGACTTCCTCACCTTCATGTCGTTGAACACCCTGATGACCTCATCGTTCACTGTCACACCTGACGCCTGCAGAGGACAGGTGTGATTGGTTCATATTGACGACACACTGAGACATGAATACAGAGCTGAATGATCAGTCGATTAATTTAATGACAGAAAATTAATCAGAAACGATTGTGATAATCGTTTTGAGTCATTTTTTAAGGCAAAAATATAAATAAAATGAAATATTGAATGTTTTCTGGTCGGTTCTAAGTCTCTTGGGGCTTTGGACTTTTGGTCGAACAAAACTAAACATCTGAAGACGTCAACGAGGACTTTAGGATATTTTATAGACCAATCGATTAACGAAGGAATCGCGGACAGATTCATGGAGAGTCAGATCTGTCAAAAGTTAACTGACAACAATTTTGATAATAAAAGGATCACGTGAGGCCGTAGTTCTCTGCTGGTGGACCACTGGTGCATTGTGGGTCAACGTCACCAAAAAAACACTTTACTTTGAAGTAGTGAATACGCGGAGCAGTGCTTTTATTGGTCGGTACCATTTCCCTGTTTCCTGGTAGCGGCACTCCAACACGTATTACCTCACAGTACGAGCAGCCAATCGATGCCGGCTCTGGAGGTCATGTGAGGAGAGACTAGCGGCACTGTTTGACTGACGCTGTTATGTTTCACGCAGGGAAGTAACAGCCTGGACGGAAAACACAGCTGCAACTATTCATTATTTTCCTTATCGATTAATCATTAAATCTATAAAACGACAGACAACGGCGGAAAATGTTAGTCACAATTTCCTGAATCACAAGTTGGCGTCTTCAGGTTGCTTTTCTTTTTCCTCGGACCAAAAGTCCAAAACCGCTACGTCTCTCGTTTGTAGTGACATCAGACGAGAAGCAGGAAATCTTACATTTGAAAAGATGGAAAATTTGGCAATTTTGCTTGAAAAATGAAAATGATTTAAAAAGTTGCTGATTAATTTTAATTCTGACTAATTATCAATCGACCGTTTCAGCTCTTTGTTCAACTTTCACTGAGTATAACCTGCAGCATGGCCGAGACCTGCTCTTCAGGACAGAGATCACTTCTGTTATCAAATCTAACTGATTTGATGGAAACACAAGACTGCACTGAGTACTGCAGAGTACTGCAGAGTACTGTACTGTACTATACCGTAGAGTACTGTACTGCAGAGTACTGTACTGCACTATACTACACTGTACTATACTATACTGCAGAGTACTGTACTGCAGAGTACTGTACTGTAGAGTACTGTAGAGTACCGTACTGTACTATACTACACTGTACTATACTATACTGCAGAGTACTGTACTGCAGAGTACTGTACTGTAGAGTACTGTAGAGTACCGTACTGTACTATACTACACTGTACTATACTATACTGCAGAGTACTGTACTGTAGAGTACCGTACTGTACTATACTGTAGAGTACTGTACTGTAGAGTACCGTACTGTACTATACTGCAGAGTACTGTACTGTACTACACTGCACTGTACTGTACTGCAGAGTACTGTACTGTAGAGTACTGTACTGCAGAGTACTGCAGAGTACTGTACTGCAGAGTACTGCAGAGTACTGCAGTTCTACAGAAAGCCCCTTTCGGCTGCAGCTTCTGATCAAACTGATCAGCTGACTCGTGTCGGACCAACAGAATCAGCTGATCCACTAAAACACTGCACTGATTACTTTGCTAATTAATTATTAAAATAAGTATTTTATTAAATATAGATCTCCATCCTGTCAGTGTTTCATGTCTCAAACAGAACCCGACTTTTACTTATCGATTGATCTTATAACTTCCCACAGCGAGTCTCCGAAGACATGGAAAGCACTGATCACAGCCGATCAATGCTTTTATTATCAGAGCTGATCAGTCCATTCAATCATTAGTCCGTCGACAGACATTTAACCAGGAATTATTTACAGAAGTGATTAATACGAGCTCGCTGCTCGCAGCTTCAGACAGACGGAGCCAACTGTTGGCTGGACAGCAGCTGCAGCCAGAAGCCGTTTACATTTCATCACAAGTTCCATCAATACACTTATCAATACACTTAATACACTTATCAATGCACTTATTAATACACTTAATACACTTATCAATACACTTATCAATACACTTAATACACTTATCAATGCACTTATTAATACACTTAAACTTATCAATACACTTAATACACTTATCAATACACTTATTAATATGATGAACTGACTATTAGTGTAAAGTGAAGAAAATAAAGAGTCAACAGATTTGACTGTTAGTGTAACTGGTTAGTGTGTGTGTGTGTGTGTGTGTGTAACTGGTTAGTTAGTGTAACTGGTTAGTGTGTGTGTGTGTGTGTAACTGGTTAGTTAGTGTAACTGGTTAGTGTGTGTGTGTGTGTAACTGGTTAGTGGTGACCAGCCTGCAGGCCTTCCGACAGACAGACAGACAGACTGCAGAGTCACGCCTGTCTGTCTGCCTGCCTCTGCTAACTGACCTGGACTAAATCCAGCCTCCTGAACCCGCTCCTTCAGCTGAACCGGTTTAGTTTGGTTCAGTGAGCCCAGCTGGGCTGGTTTAGTCCGGGTCCGGTAGTGTGTCCCGGCTGGGTGCGGGCCGGTCAGCCCAGCAGGACCACAGCGGGAATAAGATGGCCGCCCCGGGCCACACAGCCTGGGGCCAGGCCCGGCCCGGCCCGGCCCGGAACACGGACCGTTATACCGATAAACCCTGAAAAGCCCCCGTTAACGTCACCAGATTAACTCCCGTTACTAAGACACGTTTCTGTGTGACGTAAACACCGAATAACCGTCGGCGGACTCAGAAGCTAACTAACGGGAGCGGCAGCCATGCTAGCTAACATCACGCTACCCGCGGAGCCACATAACGGTCCTCCGCAGACCCGCGGGGTCCGGACTGCACAGGAACCAGTTTCTCTAGACCACAATCAGACCCGGGGAGAGTGTACGGGCGGTTCTTACCATGTTGTCCCGGGGTTTGTTCGCGCTGCTTCGCCGTCAGATCGGGGTTTCTCCGGGGTTAGAGGTAGCGGGGAATGTGGCCGGCCGACCGGAGGAGGAGGAGGGAGGGGAGGAGGGAGGAGGAGGAGGAGGGAAGGAGGGAGGGAGGGAGGGAGGAGGAGGAGGAGGAGGAGGAGGAGGGGGGGGGGGGGGGGGAGGGGGGGGAGAGGGAGGGGAAAGGAGAGGGGGAGGAGGACACAGGATCAGGGCCGGTTCACCTCAAAGCGTTTCAGCTCCTCACAAGAAAATAAAAACTCTTTTAAAGAAACAGGCAGATGTTGTTTAGACAGATGTTCAGGCAGATGTTGTTCAGGCAGATGATGTTCAGGCAGATGTTGTTTAGACAGATGTTCAGACAGATGTTCAGGCAGATGTTCAGGCAGATGTTGTTCAGGTAGATGATGTTCAGGCAGATGCTCAGACAGATGTTGTTCAGGCAGATGATGTTCAGGCAGATGTTGTTCAGGCAGATGATGTTCAGGCAGATGATGTTCAGGCAGATGATGTTCAGGCAGATGTTGTTCAGGCAGATGATGTTCAGGCAGATGATGTTCAGACAGATGTTGTTCAGGCAGATGATGTTCAGGCAGATGATGTTCAGGCAGATGATGTTCAGGCAGATGTTGTTCAGGCAGATGTTGTTCAGGCAGATGTTCAGGCAGATGTTCAGACAGATGTTGTTCAGGCAGATGCTCAGACAGATGTTGTTCAGGCAGATGATGTTCAGGCAGATGATGTTCAGGCAGATGTTGTTCAGGCAGATGTTGTTCAGACAGATGTTGTTCAGACAGATGTTCAGGCAGATGATGTTCAGGCAGATGATGTTCAGGCAGATGATGTTCAGGCAGATGTTGTTCAGGCAGATGTTGTTCAGACAGATGTTCAGACAGATGTTCAGGCAGATGTTGTTCAGGCAGATGATGTTCAGGCAGATGATGTTCAGGCAGATGTTCAGGCAGATGATGTTCAGACAGATGTTCAGGCAGATGATGTTCAGGCAGATGATGTTCAGGCAGATGTTGTTCAGACAGATGTTCAGGCAGATGTTCAGACAGATGTTGTTCAGGCAGATGCTCAGACAGATGTTGTTCAGGCAGATGTTCAGGCAGATGTTCAGGCAGATGTTCAGGCAGATGTTCAGGCAGATGTTCAGACAGATGTTCAGGCAGATGATGTTCAGGCAGATGTTGTTCAGGCAGATGTTGTTTAGACAGATGTTGTTCAGGCAGATGTTCAGGCAGATGATGTTCAGGCAGATGTTGTTTAGACAGATGTTCAGGCAGATGATGTTCAGGCAGATGATGTTTAGGCAGATGTTCAGGCAGATGTTCAGGCAGATGTTGTTTAGACAGATGTTCAGGCAGATGTTGTTTAGACAGATGTTCAGGCAGATGATGTTCAGGCAGATGTTGTTCAGGCAGATGTTGTTCAGA